>NC_089537.1:2367457-2517457 GCF_963924715.1 Thunnus thynnus | reverse complement strand
CCACACATCTTCCACAGTCTTTCACAGCTTTTAATTGTGCAACTGACCTTTGACACTACTGTGTTTAGAAGACGCAGTAGTGTCAAAACATTAGGGTTATGGGTAGGGGTTAGGGTTATGGTTAGGGGGTTATGGTTAGGGGGTTATGGTTAGGGGGTTAGGGTCATGGTTAGGGGGTTAGGGTCATGGTTAGGGGGTTATGGGTAGGGGGTTAGGGTTATGGTTAGGGGGTTAGGGTCGTGGTTAGGGGGTTAGGGTCATGGTTAGGGGGTTAGGGTTATGGGTAGGGGGTTATGGTTATGGGTAGGGGGTTAGGGTTATGGTTAGGGGGTTAGGGTCATGGTTAGGGGGTTAGGGTTATGGGTAGGGGGTTAGGGTTATGGTTATGGTTAGGGGGTTAGGGTTATGGTTAGGGGGTTAGGGTTATGGTTAGGGGTTAACGTCTAATACACAACTGAAGGCTGTGAATTAATCGCTGTGGTCCGGTACGTTTTTTTTATTTTTATCTCTGGACACTTTGAAGATGATCAGATGATGTTCTTGTGGGATATGAAACAAAAACACTCAGTAACCGTGATCACGTGGATCATGTTGTTTTTCTTCCATTTCCAAAGTCTAAAACAATTCAAGGTAAATGTCAAGAGTCACTAATAATGTTTAAAAAGCATTAATAAAAAGTAACTAACTAGGTAATTAAAAGACACATTTTCTGATTAGGTAACTAGCAATAGCTTACATTTACCTAGTCTGCTGGTAGGTGGCTAAGAGGTGTAGATGTCTGACAAAGCAACAGTAACTGATGTGTGTGTGTGTGTGTGTGTGTGTGTGTGTGTGTGTGTGTGTGTGTGTGTGAGGGGGTGTTTGTGAGGACGACGGTGACTAAAATCAAAAAGACAAACGATAAACACTGAACTGTGAAAATGAGTTTCCATCTGGCAGACGTTTGTTCAGAGGTGTAAATGTGTGTGAATGTCTATGTTGTGTTCACTGTACATATCCGAATGTCAGTAAATCAGCCTTTTCAGCCCCTAATCAGGAAGTCAGACATGTTTCCTCAAACCAAAGCTCACAATGTGACATCAGTGAGTCAAAGCTGCCCACACAGTCTCCAATTATTACTTCTATTGCAGAACTAAAAAAAAAAAAAAAAAAACAACATTTCTGACTTTGAAACCAATCAACACACTGACACTATGCAGGATGTGAGGTTTTCTTCACAACACTATAAAAAGTCAAACCTTTCTGCATGTGTGACGGCGGCTGGATGAACTTCCTGTGGGGCAAAAGTTTGTAGTTGAGCTTCAAACTAGATTTTGACACAGAGTTTCTAAAGGAGGATGGAGGACCTGCTGTACATTTATAACTCGTTCTCAAGTAATTGAGTTATGTTGATCTTAATGATGTGGAGTCAACCTGAGGCTTTTGGGGCCCCACTTTGCCCCGTTTCCCATCCAGCTTCGTCTGTGACTGATTTTATTGCACAAAAGATTCAAACCTGCTCATTTGAACAGTTTCTGGAGCTTTTAAGAAGCCAAACAAACAGACACTTTCCTGCTGGCATCCACGCTGTGGTAGCCTGAACACAAAGAGAACAGAAATGACACATCCCGCTATAAAAGAACACAGTCAGACAGCAACCTGTAGGTGCTTCCCTGCCATTCATCCAGTGCATGCTGGGATACGCTCCAGCCCCATCCCCGACCCCGAGCTGGAATGTTTTCTATAGGATGTTTTTTTTTTCTTCTGAAACACAATCAGCTGTTTGCAGAGCCGAGGACCTCCATCACGGCTGCCAGAGGGCCGACCTACATCACCCGGACGTCCTCTTTAGGACACAAAATGATGGCTGGGGAGATGCCAAAGTGGCCGCCAGAAAAGAATACATCGACCGCCGCCAAAAGCGGACCAGAGCTTGGGCCGGCGCCTGCTGATCGTCTCCCAGTCTGTACAGGAGCCAGCAGAGAAACCAGCCCTCCACATGGGACACGGAGCCGGAAAAAAAAAACAGGAGCTTCAAAATGCCAAAGTACGGATCGAGAGCATTACTGGCAAACTGATCCACCTGCTTCACTCACGATACCTTAAAATAAGATCCAGACAAATCATTTGATTGTGTTTTATGGCCACTTTTTATGCTTGACTGTTACTGTCATCTGCAGATTTTATTGTTATTGCTCTTTTCCTCCTTTATCTCCTCCACATAATCAGGCAGCATTAATGTATTGATATGTAATATAATAGAAATGACGGAAACAGAAAGGTCAAAAACTGCAGAGAGGAGACAAAAGAGACGAATGATTGTACTTTTTATGGTTGTTTTATGAACATAATTTTATTCTTATTACTGTTTTCATTATCTAAATTTGTGCTTTTTAACACAATTTATTAACTATTAATGTACAGTGATGATGATGAAGCCGTTTAAAGCCGAGAGACTGAGAACAAGAGGAAAGGAAAAACAGTGGTGACGGTGCATTCAATTACATTCTTCTTCATCAGTTTAGCTCTGTATTTACTTGAATTTTAATTTTATATTCATTAATAATAACAGCTTTATTTGTATAGCACGTTATAAAACACAGTCAACAAAGTGCTTCACAGACTAAAACAAAAAGAAAATTATAAGACGGATACAAAATTAAACATAGTTATTAATTAAAATAGTCAATGGATGTCCGTCGTTATTGAAGGAGGGTATGAATAAAAAACAATAATATAGACATGTGATATAGGCAACATTTCCATGAGCACTTACACCATTAAGAGGCTGTTGTGTTATGATGAAGATGATGATGAATAAATTTTAAAGTACGGTGGCTGCAAAACTCGCAAAAAAACGCGACAGGCACTCTCTAGAGCCAGTGTTTGGTTTGTCCATTCTGGGCTACTGTAGAAACATGGCGGCTCTGTGGCAGAGGACCCGCTCCCTCTGTAGATATAAAGGCTCATTCTAAGCTAACGAACACACAACGATTCTTAATTTCAGGTGATTATACGCTAATTAAAACATACTTATTATAGTAATATTATATTCCATTTCTGACAAATCTGTTCCACTAGATGCCACTAAATTTTACTCACTGATCCTTTAACTGTCTGTAAGTCGCGCTGTATATTGAAAATACACAAATCACAAAGTGTAAATGTTGTAAATGACATTTGAGTTTTCAGTCATGTGCAGTAAACAGTCTACAGTCTTTATCAGTCATGTTCCTGGTGGAAGCAGGTTTAAGAAAGTAAAGTTTGATTGATCTGCTGCTGCAGGCAGACGATACTCTGACGATCAGATTCAAACTAAATGAAGCAGTGAAGCTTCCTGTAAGCTTCATCAACATGTGTCAGTCTGTCATCATTTCTGTATTAGACCTGCTGTATGTAAGCATGAGACAAACGACATACACACCATAAACAGAAAGAGAGGAGAAGCTATGGAGACGGAAAATACACCACAGAGGAAGAGTGATGTCAGCCAGAGGAGAGGAAGACGATGACGACACAAACCGGCAGATCAGCTGTTGATTGATTAATGTGTGTGTGTTGGTTTAGTTTCATCATCATCATCGCTCATTTTACATCAAACGTCACTTAAAGAACATCAGTGTTCATGAAACAAGTAGAGACTTAAAAATGCACAAAAACAATGAAAACTTCAATAAAACATGAAGTCTTTGTTGCTCTGAACCTCCTCCGAATGTTCAGGAGTCGCTGGTTAATCTACCATCATGTCTAACAGCATCTTCAGTTGTTTCTGGGAAACTACAATCATTTTAAGCCTTACGATGTTTTTAGGAAACGAGACTGTCGGCATCACTGCATCTCACTTGTAAACCTTCAGTACTGTATATGCAATAACACTGTAATATCTGTAAAAACATGACTTTTTTAAGAGCTTTTCCAGAACTCTCTACAAGAAAATATTATCATAAACATCTCTTAAGAAATATATTTTGATTTGTCATCAAAATGTCATTAAAATAAAGACTATAATCTAAAGATTTAAGACTTTTCAACTAAATTTAGACGTCTTTTAAGAGTTGTGCTGTTACTTCAAACTTCATATTTCAGTCTTTGCTGCATGAACTTAATTTTACTTTCTGTGAAACTGTAAAACCATCCTCACTATGTGCTTCAGATGTTTATTAAATGATTCATTTCATCTGTTTACAATAATGTGTTTTAGGTTTAATTTACGACACATCAACCCCAAAATCTTCAAAAATGCACGTATGTGAGGAATGTTGAGGTGTCCGCATACTTGTGGCCATGCAGTGTATTTTCAGCTCAACCAGAAGCATCTTTAGATCGATTTTTCATTTTAAGCAAAGTCTTTCTACTTTTGTCACTGTGATTAAGTTATTTTATCAGCTACTTTTTTATTATATCTCTTAAATATTCTTCAGATCTCCATTTGTTATCAAAGAATAATGTGAAATACATCTTTCCTCTCCTTATTCATTAACTCCCTTCATTTATTTTAAGTGGGTTTGATGGACATTAAAAGAGATATTAATGTAAATGTGAGGTTTCTTTATGGAAAATTCATAGATTCAGTTAAAATGACAGAGAGAGGACGAGAGGAAATAAAGAAGAACAGAGGCAGCGGGAGAATGAAGGACATGAGAATAGAGAAAAGCACAAAGAGCAGATCATCCAGCTCTGATAAAACAGAGAGAGAGAGAAAGAGAGAGAGAGAGAGAGAGATGGAGGTGTTTGACATGGCCGCCCCTCGTCAAAATAAATCACGAGCTGCAAAGTGTTTTAAAATGTCGGCCTGCTGCTGCGAGGAGCGAGCAGCTGTGATTTACTGCGGCAAGGTTCATTTTTAATCATCGGCAGATCTGACTCACATTTAATGTTTCTGCTGAGGAGTGACGATGTAAAACCAGCAAAAACGAACGAGAAACCACTGACACCAGTGTTAGTGCTCACGTTTTCTCCACAGTACTGTAAGACCACATTACCCATCATCCCTCTGGCTTCCTGTGCCACCATTGCCATACCTGGGGCCAGTTTCACAGAGATATTTTATACTGGTTTGTAGGGTTTTGCTCTCAGATTAGACTGATGCAAGTTTGACAGATTCACAAAAACAAAGAATTAAGAGCTGTGTTTCCATGGCAACAATCAGACACTAAATGGGTGAACGATGTTTGTGGTTAACAGTATTTTCCTAACTATGCTGTGTGTATATATGGGCTTTACTTAGTCTTTATTCTTTATTTGGATCCCCTCGTTAGCTTCCACAAACTGGTTGCTACAGTCTCTCTGGGGTCCACCCAAAATAAACAACAACAATAAAACAAACAAACAATTTAAAATCACGATGATCAATTTTAAAAGAGAGAGAGAGAGAAAGAAAATAAGTGAAACAACTCTACTTATGAAGAGATAGACAATAGAAAATCTAAGGAAAAACAAAACTGTCAAAATAAATAGTAACAAAAAGAAAATGAAAATAAAAATAATAAATGCAACAGCTAAAAGTATCTATGTTAGATACAAACAGGGTTTCCAACTGCAAATCAACAGTGTTTTTTAAACCACGACCATGATCGTCAATTAAAGGACTCATATTCTGCACATTTCCAGCTCTATATTTATATTCTGGGGCTCTACTGGAATATCTTTACATGATTTCCAGTTAAAAACTCTTTATTTATCTTCTACTGGTCCTTTATGCAGCCCCTCAGTTCAGCCTCTGTCTGAAACAGGCCGTTTTAGCTCCTGTCTCTTTAAGGTCCCGCCTCCTGATGAGCCCACTCTGTTCTGATTGGTCAGCTTTCAGGAAGCTTCCTCCGGCTCCGGAGGCTACGTAAACAAACTATAGTAGCAGGATTTCACTTCTTCTTCTCCTTCTTTACTCCAAATGTCAACTTCTCAAATCCATCCGTACATGTTGGAGCTGAGCAACACATGGAAACACCTTAGCAACCACCTTAGCAACCAAGACTACCAACGAACAGCTGTTTGTGGTGTAATTTTGCAAACGAAGTGTTCAGAGCAGGTTGAAGCACTGGTTTTTGACTTGCAGGCAGCATTTCTACATCATAACAGGATATAAATGACAGAAAATCACAAAAAAATATTTTATTAATATGTCCCCTTTAACTCACGTGGTTACTATTGTAACCATGATGAGGTCCCCTGAAATTAAAAACTGATCATTCTAACCCAAACCATGACCTTTCCCTGAACCTAACCAAGTGGTTTTTGAGGCTAAATGTAACCAAACCATAGTGTTGTCATGCCATAAAACATCTTTATTCTTCAACAGTGATGTTTAACAGTTTAGGAAGGTACAGACTAATAATGTCATCCTGCTGATGGCAGCGTCACATCAGAAAACACTTTGGAGTTCATGGACCAACCACGTGTTTGGACTCGTTGATAGAGTATGCTGTTTAGGATTTAAAAATGTCCAGAGACCACATGTCAATCATGCAGTGTAGATGATGACGGTGCAGGTTCAGTTTCTGTAGGTGCTGCTGGTCTTTTCTTAACAGGAAGAAGAAGGAAAAAGAAGGAGGAGGAGGAGCAGAGGGAGCAGGTGTGGGAGGTTGAACAGGTGGAAGAGGAGCGGGGGGGTCAGCGGCGTTAACAGGAGGTCGAGTGACTCCATGTGTCGCTGATAAATCATGAGACCTCAAAGCAGACGAGCTGTCTCCAAGGTCAGCTGACCACACAGCCAGAGGCCGACCTGCTGCCATTAAACAACAACACGGTGTGTGTGTGTGTGTGTGTGTGTGTGTGTGTGTGTGTGTGTGTGTGTGATGGGGGATCACAATGGCTTTCTGAACATGTCAGGTACTCACAGTAATCCTCTTTAGTCGCAAACTACAGTAAATGTGTAATTTCACTTTGTTCTGCACATTCTACTTCCAGTTTAACATTCAGCCTGATGATCAGACAGAACTGTGTTCATGTTCTCCATTTTCCATTTTAGTCCAACCAATCGGTAGCAGGTAACGAATCCGTCCTGCAGACTTCATCAGTCGACACAGAATCTGTGGCAGCGACTAGAAGCAGTTAACTTAACGTTTGTCATTTTAACTGTAGAAATACAGTATATCCATTTAAAGAGATGTTATTTCTCTGGTCGACCTGCACAGCTGCGTCCAGTGGTGCCTTAATGCAACTCACGAGTGATGAGCTTAAAAAACAAAACAAAAAAAACACAGTAACACAACTGTAATGGTAAACACAATGCAGGAGAGTATGTGAGTAAAGCTATCTGTGATTCAGGAGCAGTGAATCGTCTCGCTGTGCTTCATCACTCTTTGTGAAATCAATATTTACGTCATTATGTCATGTTTGAACGTGGCGGCGTGATACCGATCAGCAGCAAAGGTTTTCATCCAGCACGATGGCTAGCTGGGTTTGCTTGTCAGTAAAGACATCAAAAGGAACAATTAAAATATCAGATGGACTTGGAGGAGGACCGGAGCAACGAGGTGAACACATCAACTGTTGAACTGGATCTGGTTCATCTCCAACACGTATTTGAGATTCCATTTGGCGTAAAGAAGGAAAATAGGAAGTGAAATCCTGCTACTATAGTTTGTCAGGAGGCGGGGCTTAAAGAGACAGGAGCTAAAACGGCCTGTTTCAGACAGAGGCTGAACTGAGGGGCTGCATAAAGGACCAGTAGAAGATAAATAAGGAGTTTTTAACTGGAAATCATGCAAAGATATTCCAGTAGAGCCCCAGAATATGAATATACACCTGGAAATGTGGGGAATATGTGTCCTTTAACATTTTGACAAGAACAAACGATGACTGTTGTCTTAAAATGTTAAAATAAAACTGACATTCTTCAGCATCATACGTATTATAAATGTTTTGTTTTTGAATTTGTCCCTCTGGTTGTTATGGAGCAACTGCTCCGCTGCCTCCAACTGCCTTTTGCAGTTAACAGATAACTCCACCTCTGCACAGCCTGATGGAGTCAGGCATTAAAAAGTGCAGCCTGTTGATTGGACCTGACAGGATTACAGAGAGGAACAAACAGGAAAGAATAACTGACGTTAGTGAAGTGACTGAACCTCATTTAAAGACAACAAAACCCCAAAGTCTCCACTGTAATCAAATCAAACATGGTCGACTTCCTCGTCGCTGCTGCTGCTGCTGCTGCTGCTGCTGCTGATCCCAAATTTTTTAAAGGCGTCCCAGGCTGAATGTAAAGAAAGACTCCACTGAGTCCTGCACGTCTGCTGCTGCTGCTGATGGTGACACTGGTCGCTATGGTTCCGCTGTTGCTATAGTTACAGCTGTGAGTTCTGGTCCCAAAGCACAGGGTGGTGATCCTGACGAACAGGTGAAATCACAGCATGTGTGTTGTGCATGTGTGTGTGTGTTGTGCGTGTGTGTGTGTGTGTGTGTTCTACATTTCAATGATTTTGTGATAATTGAGAAGCAGACACATCCACAGAGCGTGATTTATAACTCTGCCCTGCACCTCTGAAGCAATAAACCATCGCTAAACCATCACGCACACACACACACACACACACACACTAATACACACACACACACACACACACACTTAGACACACACACACAATCACTAATGAAAAGATGGAGGAATATTCTGTCACCAGCCTCTCCTTCACTCCAGTTGGATACTAATACACATGTAAAGATGCACACACACACTCACACACACGCACACACACGCACACACATGCACACGCATGCCAGCCAATCGTCTGGTTGCTAAACACAGACACGGAGGCATGTGAACGCCTCAAGGTGCGTTTGATTTATGCTCACAGACACTTGAAGAGAAGTGCACATGTCACTGAGCGCCAAAAAATCCACAACACCTCTCCATCATCCATCTGATATCATCACACTGTGACCTCTGACCTTTGACCTCGCTGCTGCTGCTGCTGCTGCTGCTGCTTGATGACATGAAATAAAGCGTATCCCGCTGATGTAGTAAAGCTCTATATATGTTTGCATTCTCACATTTTACTCTTCTAAAATAAAGCTTCAGCAGACCTCCAGCTGGTTCTGGTCTGGTTTGTCTGTAGTTTGTTCACGATGCACGAAAGGAAATATGTAGCGATCTGCTATCACTATAGACACACCCCCCACCACCCCCCCACTCATAAAGCAACTCCTTCATTCACCTTCTTTTAAAATGGTGACGACGCTGAGAGTCCAAGATGGCGCAGTGGTACGAGGAAGTGGTGAGAGCGTCCTGTCTGAGCAGAAAGTCGTCAGTCTTTCTTGTTTCCTTGTCTAAAGCTATTAATTCCTGGGAGATATTCAGATCTGATAGTTCATAACTGAACTGAACTGGAATTATTTTGTTTTGGGGATTTATTGGAGGGAAACTCGAACTGGATTTTTCTGGGAGGAACTGTTTTCTCTGATTATTTTTGCCTGCATTGATTCATCAATACATGTAATTGCATTGAGAGATATCTGTTGTGGGTTTTTATCATTTGTCGACCTGCATTTTATGTTTTGCTTTCGGGTCTGTGCTCTGCAGTGTTGTCTGTTGTTGTGCTCCATACTTGAGTCATGTGTGCCGATGACTAACTTAAACATACTGACTCACAAACCTGATGAAAATATTGTTAGGCACTGACCTAACTGGCACCCCGAGCAACCAGTCACACCGTTACAAATAGAGGAAGCGCTCGCAGCTGGACGACAGTGAAATAAATGGTGGTGAGAAAGCTCCAGAAAGTTCTTAGAAAACAAGAAGAGTAAATATTAAATCTTAAGAAGGAAAAGGCAGTGACTTTCCAAAGTCCAACATCAAGAAACACAATAAAAAGTAAAGTATTTTGAGAGTTTTATATTTTAAAGTGCTAAAACTATGACAATTAGTATGTAGTACATAGCAGGGCTGCAACGAATGATTCTTTTCATTATTGATTAATCATTTTGTTAATAAAATGTCAGTAAAAATTGAAAAATGGCCATTATAGTTCCCCACAGCTGAAGAACAGTTCAAAGCACAAAGATATTCAGTTTACTATCATAAAAACAGCATAATCTCATATATGAGAAGCTGAAACCAGCAAATATTTGGCTTTTTAGGTGAAAAAATTCAATTCAATGCAAATGTGCAACAAACGGAGGGCTGCAGCTTCACCAAAGCAGTGTGTGTGTCAGTAAAGATTGAAAAATACATACATGGCATAAAAATAGACACAAGATAGACACATAGTCAGGCACAATATAGTAAAAGTAAATAGTAATATAATATAGTGAAATCACAGTAAGAAACACACATTATCAAAATAGTTGCCGATTATTTTTCTGATGATCAGCTAATTGATTAATCGACTGATCGCTGCAGCTCTGGATTGTGTGCTGTATGTTGTAGAGATCTGGGACTCGCTGCATCTTTACACATGAACCTGTAAATGTATTTTTTGTAACATTTCCTAAATTAAAGGGTTTGTTTGTGGTCACAGAAAACATTAGTGGCAGCTGTTCGCTGCCTGGATTATATCCACAGGCAACATCTTTTAGAATGAATGAGGCTCAACATTCAGAGTTTAATAATGCTGCAGTTATTCGTAGGTTCGGTATCAACATTTATGTGACTTTTTTTGCAACTTTTGCAACATTTTTTGTTTTTAATCTTGTTCCTTTCAGCTGGATGTTTGTTCCTCTCCTCTGTGCAGAGTTTGTTTTCACATTCATCTGCTGAAAGAGGAAAGTTTCTCTGAGCTCACTGACTGAATCTGAGTTTAACACGTGAACCTACCAGCAGGATTTGTGACATCACAACTAGTTTGGAGCCAATCGTGGTCCAGTATTCAACTTACACAAGTGTGATGCGGAAACTTGAAGCCTCCAGTGCACAAACACTGAGAGTGAACTTTACAGTGAAGGAGGAAACATCTGGTGTCCAGCAGGAAAACTTTGGATTTTAACAAGATAATTAAACTTTCTTTTGTGGAAAAACCATATCAGACACAGATTATTATTCAGAATAGAGTGTTTTATATACATCTTAAAACATGTCTAGAGGGGATCTTTAAGTATCTACATGTCGTATGTATCTGATCAAATATTAAGTCTCTTTCTTTCGCCGTTTGACAGACTTCATCATGATTTTTAAGATGTTTCTGTTTGTCGTGTTTCATAATTTTGTTGTTTTTTTTCTCTTTTCAGCTGAAGCTTTAACAGTTCATTCGGCCTCTTTGTTCCTCTGTAAGCTGCCTTATGTTGTCTTAAACACTCACTTAAGAAAAATGTTGACCGTCAGACGTCTATTAAAGCTGACACATGCTGCTCTTTGGTATTTTACTTTATATGACTCACCGGAGCAGCTGCCTGTGGAGCTCTTACCAAAGAATTTCTTTCTTTTTTTTTTTACCTGAGTTCTGTAAAGAATGTTCTTGCTTTCTCCTCAATACTATTTGACAAAAGCATTCATAATTTTAGAAAATAAAAAACTATTTATATATTATACAGCTTGTACAACTAGACAAGAAGATTTTGTTGTAAAAGTATTCAAAAAACCTCAAAGTTCAGAGAAAGTTTGGTAGTTGGAAAAACTACCAATTTAAATGTATAAAGAATATTTTTCCTCAGTATCTCATAGAGATATTTTATATTATTACTCAACAGGGTTTATGCTTTTGCTAAAGTATTAAAATCTGTATTTTTCTTCCTGTAGACCGGCAGAGTGTTTGTACTTTATTATCTGATCATAAAAACTGATTTTATGTTTTGTTATGATTTGACAAAAGGCAAATCATAACTCTGTCAACAAAAACAACAACAGGCTGCTCTGAGGCCGACCTAAAAATAGACGGACACACACACACACACTGTTGTGTTTCCAACATACTGACGTACATTCATTCCTTGGGGACTTACTCTAACCTTACCCTAACCTTAAACCATGTCTTCACCCTAAAATCTAATGATTTATATTGTGGGGACTTCATTTTCGTCCCCATACGGGAGGCGAGTCGCCACAATGTCACCGTTTACACATAACAGACATCAGCACACAACATCAGTAATACCTGGTACACACAGACAAAGAGAAGCAGGACTATTATATCCTGTAACTGACCTTCACATCATGACAAGACCTGCTGATGAACTCAAGGTGAGGTTAAAAGCTTTTCCTTTTCCTCACTGTCTTCTTCAGGCAATTAAGTTTGTTAACTTGTCATGAAGTTAAAGGACATGGCGACATGTGGAGACAGGAAGACTATCTTAACCATTCATTCATCTCCCCTGCTAGCCCCGCCTTCACATCAGCTGTTTAGGGGGCGTCACTTCTAGTTATCGAATCAGATTCCTCCACAATCTCTAACCGCCGATCACGGCGTCAGCTGTCATTTCAGATCAACCATCTTGACCCTCCTCCGCCCCCATCCACCTCCACGACGTGTCCGGAGCTCGCTCCTCTCCTCTTCATCCCCGATCTCCATCTCGCTTTCTCCTCCACGTACTTCAGCACCAGGCTCGAGTTCACCAGAAGCAGCGACCTACACCACCGAGATCCACGCCATTCATCACCACCACCAGTGTCTAGACTCCATCGGGGGGTTATCCTATTCTACTCTCACATTCTCCTCCCCCCTTCATATCCGGTGAAATCATGATGGGGTCTAATGTTCAAATAAACATCTTTTACTCCATGAAACTGAGTCTCTCCTGATTGAAATCACAACCTCTTGACTTTGCACCAGGTTCTTAATTTCTCAAAGAACTTTAGTACAAAGTCAAGAGGTTGTGATATGTAGCACAAGTTAGCGAACTGTGTTCCTGCACATGCTCAGTAGCGTCTGCATTACACAGAACTGCTCTCCAGAGACTGAAAACATGATGCTGTTATTAGTCTTTGGAGCCGTTTCTAAACAAACTAACGTGACCAAACTCTTCATGATGGAGGAATAAAATATATCAAGCTTTGATACACACACACAATACATGTTAGTAGATCAGTTCGTTGTTGGTTTGGATCCAAACATGACATTTGTTGACAATAAGAAAAATATAGAAAATTGCCAGAATGATCCTTTACAAAAAGTAATTCACCACTGTGAATGTGATGATTTTTTAAAAATAGGTCACCTATGTAGTAGAAATGTGCAATTACAGTATTTTTGAAATTGTTACTCGATGACTAAAGAAAACAGAGAGAAAGGCTGTAGATTCCTCATATCGCTCTTAAGGGGGAATCCTACAATAACCAGAATGCATTGCACCTTTACAAAAGCACAGCAAAGTTTTTTGCAACGCAGAGTTTTCAGTCTGTCTGCAGCTGCCTCTGTTTCAGCCATGGATGTATTATCAGAGCTGGATACCAGACTAAAACTGGCGCCCATTCCATCCTATAGGAATTGCTCACCTGGTGCATACGCCAAAAAAAGTTTCCAGCTTCCGGGTTTGCTTCCGTGTTGTGCGGCCCACTGAATATGTGCAGTAGTGTTCCCCCCGCTGGCCCCGCCCACGAGCTCCCCCTCGGCCCATAGACGTTACATTGTGATGACGTCACAGCTTTTTAAATCACTTTTCTCGGCTCGAGGAAAGTTTTACAAACATAAAACCTCCATGAATCAAAAGTTCATAACAGAAAGAGTCATAATTGATGTTGTTTGCAGTTCGAGGCGTCCTGTCAACAGTTTTACAGATGTCTCTTTTACAGTGGTGGTCTTGGGGGAAAATCCTTTTTGGGCCGCAGGGGGATTTTTTACTGTAATACCGCGAGTGGCCACTGGGAAAAATTGGCTGCAAGGTTGAGTGGCGGCGCCATATCCAGCTCTTATTATACATCCATGATTTCAGCTGCCGCTGTAATATATCTCCAGTGGTGTTAGCTTTCTCCTCTATGCTCTGCTGTGCAATATTCTGACACATAAGTTGTAATAGTGGCGCCACATCTCTGCTCCGACATTATACTGTAAAGCTAGTTGTGTGTTTGTGTTTGTGTTAGGATCACGGAGAAACTCATTAGCTCATTAGCATTAGCTCTGTTGTGTCTGATTCAAAGTGTTCAGTAGTATGATATTTTAGTGTCTGCTAGCATAACATGGTAGACGGGGTGTTTTGGAAGACCTACAGGAAATGTAGTTTGTAGTCTAAAGTAGACTTCCAACATGGGGAAGTCTGGGTGAAGACAACATGGAGGGAAGTTAAACATTGTTCATGTACTACCCTCATTCTAATGATAGAATGTTGGTTGAAAAATGTCAAAGTTTCCCTTTAAGTGTTTATTAAAAAATAACTTTCATGCTCGATTAGTTTGATTTTAGATCATCTGAAGCTTTTATGATGCTTGTCATTGAGTTTCATGGTACTTTTATTGTATCGTTGTTCCTAAATAGTTTCTGTCTTCTGCTGTTGTTGACTTTAATTTTTTAATTAAACAATAAAAAATAAAATTTAATTTAATTTTTAAAGGCCCAACAAAGGGACGGGCAGTGCAAATGAGTTTAGCTATAAATGCTGTGGTAGGTGGCGTTGGTTTATACTTGTCTCTATGCAAATAAAATGTTAAATAAACAATAAAAATGATGATGAATTCATCATAAAAAACAGCAGATGGTAGCAGAAAACAGCTATAAAACATTTACAACAAGAAGAAAAAGAACATAAACTGTCACTGTCCAAAATTTACAGTTTTAATCTTTTTTCTCCTATTCATACTTAACCCATGACAGTTACAAATTGTGGTTTCCAAGTCAAATGTATTCTCAATAAATGAAGTTTAAGCATGAAAAGTTGTATTTTATGACTGTTGGAAAAGCCAGTTCTGCTGACACTAATGTCTCTCCAGATTTGGACAGTAAAATTGTTAAAAGAAGGAAAGAAGCCGTCACTTTTAAGAGTATTTCTCTGGGCTGCTTTAACAGAGGAATAACAGATAACTAAACTGTCAGCGCTCTCAGCTCTGTGCTCTCTGGGAGAGGATCATTGAGATTAAAGCCGAGAGAGGAGCAGATCTGTCCGTCCTGACTCAGCTTCAACACGGAGCTGCTGGGTGACGCCACTGACTCACCACCTTCAGTCTCAACCTTCAGCTCAAGTGATCCCAAACTGGCCAAACTGGGCCAAACCAGGACACGCCAGCCTCCATCTGACTCAGCAACTGGCTATTTAAGGTCTAACTTTCTTTCAGTGTCTCCTCTGACATGATATTTGAAACAATATGTGCAGAAGTACATTTTTAAGATGAAATATTTAGTTATGTTATTGTTTAACTTTTGGTTCAATTAAGGTTCAAGTTAATTGTTTTGATCTAGGTTAGGATCAGGTTTTGGTCATAGTTTTGATTCATTTTAATGTAATAATCTGTTCTGGTTGAGCTCTTATCAGACAAAGAAACAAAGATGAAGAATTTTCCAGTGTTGTGTTGGATACGAGGTTTGGCTTTCTCATCCTTACATAGTAAAAGGTACAAAATGAGAAATGAATTTGATGAGAGCAGCTAAAACTAAACTCGGGAACTAAAAGTCATGTTTGAGCACCCTGAAGGTTAAAGACATTCAGCTAATAATGTGACGGCTTCCACACAGAAACAGTTCTGTTCTTTATCATTTCCTGTTGCATTGACTGCGATGTTGACTGGATGTTGGAAAAGAGACACGCAGAGGTAGAGAGGAAGATTGAAAATGCCAGAAAGACACAACAGTTGTCTCACAAAGCAGCAGCGATCTGGTGATTCTGGGAGTTTTAGAGGCAGGAACTAATTTTGTACTTTGGTTCCTGGGTTCTTGTACTTTCTTATACTTGTACTCTTGTACTTTTGTACCAAGTTTCCTGGGGTCCTGCAACTGTTCCTGTATTCAAAAAGGTCTGTTAACATTTTGACTATGAGCTTTGGTTCGTTGGTTGGTTTGTGTATTTTGTGTAAATTTATACATTTGATAAAACTGAGGCATTTCTGTTCCGTGATGGAAGTCAAAAATGCTTCTAAGAACACTTTCTATGTGGACGAGCCTTTAGTTGAAACACCAACTGTAGCAGTTAAATGTCTTGTCTTCGACCAAACATCAGAAAGCGCCACATGCTTCTCAGAACTATGTTGTGTTGTGTGTTGTGCTTCTGAGTTTCTCAAAAGGTTTCTCATTTCCTAGAAAAGTTCATGTGGTCATGAACATCCATTGATGTTCTGGTTGTGAGTTTCGGTCACTGCTGCGGACCATTTGGTTCTTTATAACGTGGAGGAAAATATTTTGGCTGTTGGTTTTGGTTCTTGTCATGTTTGTGTATTTTGTGTTTCCAAAGCATCTGTAGAACTATGTAGATTAAGCCAATTAGACCAATAATGAACTAAAAAGCAACAGCTTATATAACTTACCGGGAATCCACATTAAAAGAGAGACGTTGACAGCACGTAAACACTATTTAAGACTCCAACTCCAACACTGTCCAATTGGAGAGTGTGAAAGGAAATGTAGGGGGTCCCGGGGTGATGTGTGTCTCACGTCTGTGTCTTGGACTCAGTGTGGTTTAATATATAAACTGATATAAAACTGTAGCGTTTCTGTTCCATGAATCAGGTGATGGATGTCAAAAACGCTTCTAAGAGCACTTTCTAAGTAGATTGGCAGTTAAAAGGTTTGATTTTGACCAAACATCAGAAAGCGCTACACTAGAGATGTCAATGGTTCGTCTAACCACCGAGAATATTTTTGACTGGTTACGTCTGTTGGTCTATAGGTTAATTTACATACTAGGTACTGAACTCGTTACTTCACATTAGATCAGTTGGTGCCAACTTTTAGTACCATGTGAATGAAATGAAATGAAATTAGGGGGGGGGGGGGGGGGGGGCAATTTTATATGCAAATAAAACAATTTGCTTAAAATAAAATAAAAACCCTGAGTGGTGAAAAGGCTGCTCCTTTAAAGACATTTATACATATTGTTTCTAAACTAAGAAGCACTCATTTTAGCCCTGGAGTGGTTGAGATGTGTCATTTTACCAACAAAGTTAAACAAAATTAACTTCACATTTATAGTATTGTTCTATTGTGACAACATATCACATGATTTAACATTTCCTATGTATCTTCTTAGTATGCCAAAAGAAAGTACCACAAAGCTTATAATCTGATATCAGTGCTGAACACTAGAAAGATCTGAAAGTGTAGGTTCACGTCAAAAAGTATTAATGTATGTATCAAATACATGACTTACACACTCTCATCTATATGCACGACATACAAAATATAGCCTACAAAGCTGAAATGTTAACACTTGTTATTCTAGTTACTTTTAGTATTTAAAAAGTCTTAATTTTAGTTATTTTAAGCTTATTACTCATATACAGCTCAGCTTAAAAACGAACAGGAATGAAGAAATTATCACAAGCAAGCAGCCAGACCTCCTGCACACTCATTCACAAATCACACAACATCAACAGGTGACTGAACAACCAATTAAACTCAATTAAGTCAATCAATTGAATCAGGTTCTCTCCATGTGAGTCCACACAGCTCACTGTAACTCTTCAACAGGCAAACCTACAGCACATAATATGATCTTGTTGTGAAGGAGATAAATTCACACAACAGCCACAAAGACATTTAACCATCGGAGATGAAATTAGTGACCAAAGAGACAGAGAGAGAGAAGCTGTATCTTTATGTATCTGTATCTTTATCTTTATCTTTAGCTGTATGTTGATCCTGTTGTCAAACAAGTTGAACACAGCTTTGGACGATGTGGATCTTTGCAAACGGAAATGATGTCCGTGTTTATTTGCATATAGAGAGGGGAAGTGAGATCACAAGTGGTCACTCAGGAAGCATGTGGAGACGCATGTCAGTGTCAGGTGTATACAGGGCCTCTGACTCACGTTATCTGACGTCTTCTTCTGTTTGTCATAGAGATGACGTATCCATGTCATGACGTCCACTTGTGGCTGTTGGTCGTCTTGTTTGTTAGTTAACAGAACTTTGTGGCTGCTGGTTAACCAATCTGATATCATTAGCAACAATGACGAACAAGCTAACTCTCTTGGTTGTTATATTTAAATTATGTTGTTAACTTTCTATTGTTGTTGAGAGGAGTTCACTTCAAAGCAGCAGCCGTGGATCGAGCCCGATGCCCGAGGCTGCACCAGCAGAACAGAGCTCTCCATCCGCTCCCCAGCAGCGTCCTGCTGTCCTGCACCCCCCGGTCCAGATCCATTCTCCTTTTAACTTAACAACAGTCCTTCAGGGCTGCTACAACAAGCTAACTGCTGCATTGCAAGTAGCTATCTGATGTGTGTAAAAGTAGGTGTCAATTTGCACGTTATAATTTATTCTGTATGAAAGATAAAATTTGGAAACTGTCATTGGACCAACGTGATGTCAATATTGTATTCTGGTTGTTGATTGTTTATGGAGGATGTCCTCCATTGGAGTGTCATTTTACATGTTTTGGTCAATCACAGATTAGCATGAAAAAAATTAATTACATTAAATTGATATAAGAGATCCCACCCTGAGGATGACAGCAGGAGCTCGTCCTCCTCTGCCCACTGATAGGAGCACCAACCCGCAGATACAAAGAGACATGATGCTTCCATTTTACCAACCTGCACGGTGGCTAGCAGCTAGTTAGCATGGCTAGCATTGTTAGCATAGCTGTGCCGTGCTGTGCGTAGCCCATTTAACAGCACCATGCTGGGCAGGTGACAGGTGTGTTTACAGTGTTTGTGTGCTTCATGATGCAGATATAAAGTCTCACAGCCTTAGCCTGTTAGCCTAGCCTGCTAATCCTACGGTCTATCTGTAATAACAATGTAGGTGTTACTTTGTTATTAGGCCATCATCTAGTTGGCGTGCCAAATGATTGAGACCAATATGCTGCCAGTCAGTGTGGTAGAGGGCGAGGGATTGAAAGAGCTAGTTCAGTATCTCAAGCTCGAGTCTGTTATGCCATCGAGAGCTACTGTGACTAAACGTATTGAAAACACTTTGAGGAGAAAAACAATGAGCTAAAAGTCAAGCTAACCAGGGCAGACAAGCTAGCTCTGAC
Source organism: Thunnus thynnus (assembly GCF_963924715.1). Taxonomy (NCBI): domain Eukaryota; kingdom Metazoa; phylum Chordata; class Actinopteri; order Scombriformes; family Scombridae; genus Thunnus; species Thunnus thynnus. Next base: position 2,498,494 of record NC_089537.1, on the reverse strand, counting down.
CACCGACTGCTGGGCAGCTCTCACAAACGAAAGCTACAACAACACTTTTCTTAAAAATTAACCAGTTAGTTACTGGTTAATCGGTGTCAGTCTGTCGAAAGCAAAATTAATAGAAACTGACATCCCTACGCTACACGCTTCTCAGAACTAAATCTAAACCTCGGCTCCTCTGGATGAAGCACAGGTGATGTTTCTGAGTTCCTCTAAAGGTTTCTCAGTTCCTAGAAAAGTTCTTGTCACAGCTGCGGACCATTTGCTTCTTTATAATGTTCTGAGAAACCGGTCTTTCACCTTTCACAGCGTATGACACAAACATGTGTCTTTCATGGGAGTTAATGGCTTTGAAAACACACTGCAGAAACACAAAAAAGGAAATGAATCCAAAGCAAACGCTGAGAGGTGGATTGTCAGCGCTCAGGAGGATTTTTAAGCTCTGCGATAAAAGCTATAGAGCTGCTCAGGTTTCATACGGCGCCTTTACTGCACAAAGGTTGTGGATAATAAGCAGGAAGCTGGTTCCAGCCTGCAGGACTGATGTCAGAGCACAGAGCCACAGCGCTGCCTCGTCCGTCAAACAGCAGCTCGTGTTGTCTCAGGAAAGGTCAGGCCTGCTGCTCCAACACTGAACAAACAGTACAACACTGTGTGGGGCTTTTCAGCTGCACGCACACACAGGAACACACACATACATTACCTGCACACAAGCGGACACACAAAAACACCAAATACGGGTTCAGACATCTCACGTAGTCACACACACACACACACATATATGCACACACACACACACACAAATGTAATGCATGCGAGGCAGGCGGTGCAGCGCTGGGACACCTGTTGTTGGGTTGGAGCAGAGCGGTGTTGAGGTGTTGACACAGCCGCTACAGGCTGTTTGTTGCAGAGTTACTTAACACCGAGCTGAAAATCACAGTTTCACTCTCCTCTTCTGACTCAAAGTTTGTTAAAAGTCTGTAACCACATGTATGATGTCAGACCGTACCGACCACAATGGAACACACACCACCAGTCAAAAGTTGTCAGAAACACACTTATTTTTCCGGAAATTTAAACAGTTCAAGTCCAGCGAACAACTTTAAATGGTCCAAAGGTAAAGCAGTAAAACAGAGGTTTAAAAAACCCTGAAAAACAGAGTTATAAAAAAGATTTTCTGCAGCAATGGAAGTAAAATGAAGCCTTTAAAGTCGATGCAATCCATTCCTACAGGTGTCCCAATGTTAACTCTGTCTGTGTAAAAGCATGAAGGAGGAAGCGTGATGGTCTGAGGCTCTTTTGCTGGATCCAGAGTTGGTGACTTGCACACTGACCAAAAGGGCGACCACAGCATCCTGCAGTAGGGATTCATCCTACAGCGACTTAATGACCCAAAACAAACCTCCAAGGTGTCAGAAATACCTTCGAAGAAAAGAACCAGACGGTCGGCTGCAAATCATGGAACCAGCACAGACATCCAGCTGGACTGGGATGAACTGGACAGAAGGCAACCTGATAGTGTAACACATTTGTGCAAACTTCCCATATTGTTTCCCAACAATATTTGATTTCCATCGTAGAAAGAATGTGTGTTTGGCTGTTATATCTGCAAAAAGTGGCAACTTTGATGATTAAATTTTGTTTGCATGCTTTCTTTTTTGTATCTCTAATTGTTTATTGCTTCTATGTTTTAATTTCAGAGTCATTGACACATTAAACTATGTTAATTTCAGTAAAACTAGAAAAATTGACCAGTAGTGTATATCTGCAGCAAGACAACTGCTAAAATACTCAGAAACTAATCTCAACGTCACACATCCAGAGTTTCTCTTGCACACTCTGTGTTTTGATACAGAACTTTGAGTTTTTCCATATCTGTGCAAAAATTGCAATTATGGCAGATTTAACCATAACTGTAGAAAACACAATGTGAACATGAACATGTGCACCACAACACCACAATCCTTTAAATGTTTCATTATAATAATATGGAGAGGAAACAATCTGCACACTGTCCATCACTTGTACTCTCTCTCTCTATATTACTCTATATTTTCCTTATTGTCTACAAATCTCATGTTTGGATCCAAACCAACAGTGAACTGATCTACTAACAAGTATTGTCTGTGTATCAAAGCCTGATATATCTTATTCCTTATTCCTGTAGATTTCCATTTAAATACCTGCAGTCCTTCATGGGAATATGTTTCATTCTGAAGAAATTCATGAATCCGCAGCAAAAATCAATCAGTTGTGTCGAGACATCCTGCTAATCGGGACGGCAAACAGACGAGACCCAACAGAGAACTGAATGTTTAACTTAAGATTAAGCAGCAGAAACAGAAATAAAGCCGACCAAGTGTTTTCTATGTGAGCACACAGTGGTGACGTCATTATGCAGGCACTCATCGGGATACAACGCTGTCACATTTATCAGCATCGACTCAGAACTAAAATCCAGAAAAGCAGCAAAACACTTCTTTTTTTTCTTTTTTGTTTGTTTTACTTGTGGTGTTAAATTGACTGTTTCAGCCAATAGAATCACAGGATGGAAGGACGCACTGAGATGAACAACAACAATCTTCATCAGCCTCCTTCAGACTGAAACAGCTTCACCGGAAGTTGTTGAGCAAAATGCATCATCGCTGACATAACATCCCATCATCCCACCGTCTGATTTACTTCCTTTACCTTCCTATCTTTCCTCACCCACCTCCCCTCTTTCATTCCTTCCTTTTCTAGTCCTTATTTCCTTCCTTCCTTCCTTCCTCTCCTTGCCACCCATCATGCCTCCTACCTACAGTAACCGCCTCGTAGAGCCTCTGCAAGTGAAAAGGTCAGAGGTCGTGATGTAATGCAATGAACTGTGGGTGGTTTTCAAATAATTCATTAAAATTTCATCAAGTTATTAGAGACCTAAACTCACTTCATGCATATTTTTATTTACAGAAAAAAACTGATGCACAGGTTTAGTTTGACATGAATGTTTTTACCATAATGACTCGAATATAAGACGACACTGATTATATCTTCTTCTCATCTTATTTCTTATCTTATATTCGAGCCGATATGAACGCAGAGCGTGTGTTAAGACATGTGAGGAATATGAAAATGTTTGAAATTAAATAAATAAATCATAAGATCATTCCTCTCATTGTCATTTTACAAGGTTTTATCATGTTTCTGATCAGCTGATATATAAAACTGATCAGACTCCACGCGTGAGTCATCAGTACTGGTCGAGCCGTTATGTGTTTCTGCTGCTGCATGACGGTGAAGGATTCATCCAGAAGGTGGAAGGTCAAAGGTCAACAGGCGACACCAACGAGCACAGTTTCAGGTCTAACTGATCACTTCCTCTATTTCTGTCTCTCAACATCTTCACAATGAGGAGGTGGTGGAAAAACGTCCATCACTGTTTTCCAAAAGCCCAAAATGCAACATGGAATATTTTGTTTTGACCCAAAAAAAATAATCCACAACTTAAAGATATTCAGTTTACTATCATAAAGGACTAAAGAAACTAGAACATAATCACATTTAAGAAGCTGGATCAAGAGAATTTTGGCGTTTTTTCTTAAAAAAAAAGACTCAAAACGATCATTCAGTTATCAAAATAGTTACAGTTTCATTTCAGTTGATTAATCAACTAATCGTTGCAGCTCTATACAAATAATAAATATTTCTACATGAACAGTCTCTGCACAGCATGACCTCATATGATGGACCTATAAAAAAAAACACGTCCAGTAAATCCACAACAAAAAATGTATGAAATTAACACAAAACAGTACTTTTCTGTGTTTAAACACACATTCTAACCCCAGATAATAACATTATAGGAATAGTAGAGATTTCATAGGTGATAATAATGCATCCTGCTGATCACCAGACAAACACTCTGCAATGCTGTGCAGGATTATATGAATATTATATAAATGTAATATGAAGCATATGCAATATGGAGTAATTACAGCACTATAAAGTCACTTTAAAACCTCTATAATATAACAGCAAGTACAACCAACATTATGCATATTATAGGAACGATGAAGGTGCGATAAAAAATATCTTTAAGCACTTTTTTTTGGAAATGTAACAGCAGTTTCACGGTGATATTACGTCAAATATCAGTCCGTAAAGGTTTCTACTGACGCACTGTTAGTCGCAGTGGAGATATTATCGGAAAATTACATTTCTGGAGGTAAACAAGCCAAAATACGACAACCAGCAGCTCAATCAGCCCCAAATGTATCTCCCACCCCTTTACATAAACAGAGCCGGTTAATTAATGGAAAGTGGTGGCACGGCTCGGCTCGGCTCGGCTCGGCACAGCTGATAAGGAGCCGGGGTTGCATAGGAACAAGAGGAAACGGGGTCTCTGGAGGGCGAAAGTGGCTCATAACAGGGATGAAGAGGAGGGATGAAGAGCCGGCTGAAACTGACTTTAAACTGCGTGTTTTCAGGACCGATCTGAGGCTGCGTCATCCAAAAAAATAACAATCAATATATCAAAAAAATGTTAATGACACGGAGAGTTCAATCAGGTGACAGCAGAGTCTTTTAAAAGAAATCAACTCTGGAAATGTGTTGGTTTTAGTCAACATTTAGGGAATCTGTGCGCAGAAATACGCATTTTAAATTTGGTTTTATCCCCCAAAAATTCATCCAAACATGTCTGAGTGTGATGTCAAACTGATGAAAGTTTTCTTATGGATATTTTCACAAAGGAAATCAATTTTAAAAATGAAATATTCTCCGTGACAGAAGTGATTTTGCTCAGTGTCGCAGGTGTTTTGTCTTGTCAGGATCAACTGGCTCTAAAAGGTCAGAGTTCACCCCCCCTCATTAAGAAACATGATAATTCTCTAACAAAGAAAAAAAAAAGTACTCACATGTGAAACTCCTGCGTTAAAAACTGCGGGTTTTAAATCTCGCTTTCTGTCACACCATCACCGGTCCGCCGCGTCCCGCTCACAGCTGCCAAATCCCATCCGGAGAGGAGGCGCAAAGTGGCCGATCCATGAGCGAAAAAACTCCGCGCAGCGCCAAGAAACAACAAAAAAAAAGTGTTTGGAGTAAAAAATATCTCAATGTGAAGGAGCAAGAAGAGGAGGAAGAGGAGAAAGGAGAGGATGAAGGCTGTTTTTTTGTTTGTTTGTTTGTTTTAAATCCACGCAAGGTGATGATGATGATGAAATGAATGAGAAGAGGCAGGAGCGCAGAAGTGTCCCTCCAGCAGCGTCAGAGGAGCGGACTGTCGCGCTTCAGTCCAGCCGGGGAGGGGAAAGTGCGCACCGGGGCTGCTTCACTCCGTCTGCTCCGCTTCCTCCGGCATCTTCCCAACTTCAGCCGCTTTAATCCTCCAGGAGCGGCTTCAGCTTCCTTTAATTCCGAAAAAACACACTCCTCCAGCTCAGGGAAAATGGATTTTTTTTAAATTTCTTCTCATCCTTTTCAGGTGTGATAATTAACAAGAATAAACCTCCACAGTGAAAGTCCCCTCCTGCAGCTCCAGCTGTTGCTTTGCTTTTGCTTTTTCTTTCCTTTTTTTTTTTTTTTTGGAGAAATTATTTGAAGGTGGAAAAGTGTGAAGTTTTGCCGTCAGACCGGAGTGTTGTGCTGCGTTTCGGTGCGTCGGTAGGTCGGTAGGCTGGTAGGGCTGACCGGTCCGACTCCCATCATCCCCGCTGCTTGATCGCCCCCTGGACGCGGATGGAGAGAGAGAGAGAGAGAGAGAGAGAGAGAGAGAGAGAGAGAGGAGAGAGAGAGAGAGGAGGGAGAGAGAAGAGAGAGGAGAGAAGAGAGAGAGAGAGAGAGAGAGGATGGGGAGTATCGCGAGGTTACGCCCGAAGTCCCGTTTGTCTCGCACTGAAGTGACCGAGGACACGCGCACACACGCACGTGCACGCGACCATGGGGAGAGAAAGGGAACACACACACAAAAGCCCAAAGTTACAAGAACATACAGACACATGAAGATGAAGAGACTTACAGCAGTTCTACAGGAGGATATACTGGCTAAACATTTCAAACATGTTATTGTCCATATATGATTATTTTTGTCTTTCTATAGTTGTGAGGACATCATGCATCCCTCAACCCCTAAAACCAAGTCTGAACACCAATACACACACACACACACACACACACACACACACACAGTTTTTATGTTTCTTTGTCTTTTAATATCTTGGGACCATGTTGGAAATATGTGTTTTCTCTTTAATGTGTTTAAAGTCCAGTTAAGTGAAATCTTTATGCTCCATCATATTTTAAACTGTGTTCTTCCAACTTGGTCTCAACAGAAGCTCCATAAAGAAACTGTTTTTCCCAGTTTAGTGTGGAAGAGCTGAACTCAACCTCATCCAACACCAGTGATATGAACCACTGACTGTATATGAATATATAATTATATACAGTCAATGATATGAACTGTTGGACCTCACTGATGCTCTCGTAGCTGAATGGGAGGAAATCCCTGCAGCCAGCTGCCAACATCTGGTGAACTACCTGAAACCAGCAGCGACGGCGTCACAGTCACATGTTCAACTATCACATGTAGGTTTGATCTTTTTACCACATAGTGTTCAATATATTGTTGATAACACTGAATGTGTTACAGAGTTGAAGTGGTGTTGACATATAAATACTATTATGTATCCAGTTCATTAACTCACTTTTTGACAGTTTTGAATCTATTTCTATGTACACTGACTTTGTACTTACTTCCATCTTATTATGATCATATTTAAGTCTGTATTGATTGGTTAGTGTTGTGGATTATACTTTTTAAAATGTGTTAATTATTACTATTTTTGTATATTTATGGTGAATTATTGTGATCTCTCCCTTGTTCACATCAGTGTTTGGCACTAAATGATCATTTATATTATTGTCTATTGATGAATATGTGGGAAACTGGGCTTTATTGATGGATTTTCTCCTCCTATTAGATTGTTGGCTGATTTTATTGTAAGTGTTTGTTTCCCTGCAGTTTATACAGACTTGTGAAGCCTGAACACATTGTCAGTCTACAGGTGAGCAAACACCGCTCCTTCCTTTAAATACAAATACTGACAGAAGCTGAAACAGCAGTTAAAATGGAAAGGCTGAGAAAAGTTTCAGTTTGAGTGAAAACATTGAAAGAAGTCATGAAAGAAGTGTAACTTTCAACTGAAGAGTGACAGACAAAAGCAGCTGAGAAAGTTTCCTCACAGAGTTGATCCTGAACAGAGTAAAAATGAAACGCAGAAGAAGAAACAGGGTGTTAAATTCCCCCAGATAACAAGAAAACTACGTTGTGATTGTGAAAACTATTTAATATCTCCGGATGACGTCATGATTAAGTTTCCTAAAGTTAATATAGCAGAAAAACATAAACTTCTATCTGAAAGATGTTCAATAATTTAGACTGAGGATAATAAAGTGGAAATCTATATACACTTTTCTCCATTTGAAAACACATTTTAAATGAAATGCATGTAAAAACATACAGTTTGACTACAGCAGCATCTTCTTCTGTTGTCTGTTTTTCAGTCTGCTGTCCTCCTCCCACCATGATCAATTATTTCCCATCATGCCGCTGTGTCCAGTCCATACTGTGAGGTGTACAAGAGTCTCCCCCTTGTGTTCGATATCGGTTATTTTAATAATTGTGGCAATAAAAGAACAGTAACTTCTCTTTATCGGAGTGTGTTGTCATAATTATTACTGCGCCGTCTGTTTTCTGTAGATTTAAACTCGTTAAACAGTTTTCTGTTTGCACTTAATGAAAAATAATCTACATACCAGACTCGGTTTTGTTTTTATTAAATATATGAAAGTATTCACACATTAATGAGCTTTTATGAGGAATCTCTCAGCTGACGGGATGTATGTGTGTGTACGTGTGTGTGTGTGTGTGTGTGAAGGGGTTAATGCATGGTTCACGGCTGGTATGTGACACGTGATCTTTATTAGTGAACTGTGTGTGTGTGTGTGTGTGTTTGGCTTGTGTGCTTGTGTGTAAAAGACAAGTGTGTGTGTGTGTGCTCATTAAAACACACACACACACGCACACACAGCTGTCAGTCTGGCTGTGAAGCCTCAATCCACCATCTAAACCCAACAATCAGCAGTAAACCCAAGATCACTAACATGTTTCTAACAGTTCTGCTCTGAAAGCCTCACGTTCTCCTCTCTGTTTACTAAAGACGTGTTTCCTGATCGTCTGCTTTCAGTCATTAATCATTTCCTTCCTCAACCAATCAAACTTCATATGTTTGGCACCTTTCTTTGTACAGGTTAGTGAAATTTAAAGATGACTGACAAGCTGATAAGAATAAATGTAAACAGTAAAACAATTTGAGACGAATGCACAAAGTTAAACTAGAATTAAGAAAAAAATGACAATGTAATAATACCAATAAAATAAAATAAAATAGGAACTAGATAAAAAAGATAAAGACATTGACAAGAGGAAAAGTAACACTTTAACTGATGAGGAAACTCTGAAAGCTCTGATATATAAGCTCAGGAATTTAAAAGATGTTGAACATCATCAGTTATGGACAAGTTCAACATCAATATCATCTGTCAGGGGAGGAGCAGGAGATTCAAACAGAACAGGAGAACAGGAAAGGAGCTGATTGGCTGAGGAAGACACAGGGATCAGGACAGGTGTGGAGGGAAAACCCAGAGCAGCAGAAAACACAATCCTCATCATAATCGACCGACATACATAAACCTGAAAGAATATACATGAATACAACCTGCAAACTCTCTTATACAATAATCTCATGATGACGCAGCTCCTCAAACATACAAACAAATGTCAAACTCTTCAGTCACATTTCACAAACTTCAGTGTCCTGTATAAAAGCCTCCTCCCACTCAGCCCAGTATAACAAACAGGGAAGAAGTCTGGTGGATGATGGTACCTGTGACTGTGACAGGATCACCAAAGTTCCTGTATGAATCTGCAGACGGTTTGAAGTTGACTTAGACGTGTTATGTTTGTACCTGAAGTTTATTTATAGCAACTTGTAGAAATCATCACATTTCTGTAGAACAGAGCAGTACAGTTATGTTTCTAACTGAGGTAAATCCAATTAGCTGCATTCCAACATTTTTGTACCAAATCCTACAAAAAGTGCCACATTTTTCACATTATATCTACAGCTGCGATGATTAATCACTCAGTCAATCAACAGAAAATTAATCAGCGACTATTTTCATCATCGATTAATCATTTTAGTCACTTTTAAAACATAAATTCTCTGGTTTTAGCTTCTCAAATTTGAAGATCAACTTATTTTACGTGTCATATATCACAGTAAACTGAATAACTTTGGGTTTTGGACGCTCAGAATAACTTTGGGATGTTGGAGCCAAAATATGTTGTTATTTCTGTTTATATATTGACCTGGGCGTTACGTATTGCGTCAGTTACGTTGCTTGACACATGGGTGTGGTTTCCTATTATTTAAGCTGTTCACTCAGGTGGTGATGGGAGTTTTGTGGAGTTGGTAGAGCTCTGATATTTTCTGTTGACCGTCACCATCATCTGTTTATCACTTTATTTTCACCGTCAGACTGCATTTCTTTGTATATTTTTTTGTACAACAGCTGCTTGTCAGACTCTTTCATTTTTGTTTATTTTTTCAATAAAAACATCAGTAAACATCATCTGGACTTCAGGATGGTTTTGTACAGACGTGTCACATATAGGAGCCGACTAAATCTCTTAGTGGACTTTTTTGAAAAGTAGTCGCTACACAGGACATTTGAGTTGTTGGAAATTATAACACATATTTTTCACTATTTTCTGATAACTCGTAGTCTAAATGATGAATCGAGAAAATAATCTGTAGATTTATTGATAGTGAAAATAAAATTGTTAGTTGCAGCCGTAAATATATCTATGAATTCCTGTTGTGGTTACATATTAAGCTGTTTTGGGCCATAAATGTTTCTTATATATTATTTCTGGTAAAGTTAGATTTACTCACTTTAATGTAAACAAAACAAAATAAAACATAAGTGTTCATGCATAAAGAACATGAACTTCTTCTTCTTCTTCTTCTTCTTCTTCTTCTTCTTCTTCTTCTTCTTCTTCTTCTTCTTCTTCTTCTTCTTCTTCTTCTTCTTCTCTGTGCAGTTTGTTTTCATTCATCTGCTGAACTCACCTTAAATCTCAGTTTAACAGGTGAACCTACGAGCAGGACTTGTGACATCACAGCTAGTCTGGAGCCAATCAGGGGGCCCGTATGTAACTTACACCAATTATTATTCAAAGCAGAGTATTTAAAACATGTTTAAAAGCTTTCTTCATACTTTTCATACAATAAAATACAGACTTCAGGCAGGCTGGTTTGTAGTCAGATGTCAGGAGATCAAAGTGCAGCTGTGATGAATTTACCTTTTTGAAGTTCATATGAAACTTCTGAGGGAGGTCGTTCCATTTATATATTTCAATCAAACTTTAATTTGAACAAAATATTATTAAAAAAATGTAATCCTGTGAGTCCTGAGGATCTTCGAGTGTCGTTATATCACCTCTGAAGACACATTTTATAGTCATGCTTTCGTATAATGTGCTTTGACCCTGTTTTAATGTGTCCCCCTCATGTGTCCCCGGGTTAAATTTAGCTGAGGTTTACATAAGGTTTAGACCTTCTCATAAACTGAAAGGTCACGGGTTCGATCCTACAGCTGCTGCTGAACCTCTGTTAGTGACACTTTATTCGTTTATTGAACACTGGGAGGCTATATTTCATGTTTTTGACAGATTTTCTACTGGTACACTGAATAACTTTGCTTCTCTCTGGTGCTTTATATCAGGTGTTGTCTGCAGTGTGTAGTTTATTGTGCTTGTTCTTCCTCTCGTTCTCTTCCTCCCGGCTGCATAAAAACTGAAAAATCAATCAAAGAAACTGAGAAATTGAGTTTTCTTGCAGGAGGAAGTCAAAGAATTCAGATATTTTATTCACAGGGTTAAACATCGGTGATACTGTACAAATTCAGCCTGATAGATGAATAAATGTTCATGTCAGACTGGGATGTTCTGCTAAATGTTATACTACAGCGCCCTCCTTCAGTTTCAGGATGTAACTGCAATCATTTCTCTCTACATTATTTTAAATCTCTCATGTCTAAAATATGATTTTTCTACATTTCAACACTTTTCTTACAGGTTTCCTATAAATTTCTCAGTTTCAGTGGTGCAAGACTGATCTTTGTTCCACATCGCCATGGTTACCAAACAGGTTTCATGTAGGTTTCAGAGTCTGAAAGTGTCTGTAAAACAGCCTTGAAATCAATTTATTTCATATTTAATTAGGAAATTTTGAAATATTTTCCCTGAGAGGATGATACATGATAGTAGATCAAAAACATGTAGTTATACATGTCTCATTGAACCAGTTTCAACTTTATTTTAAGTTTTCTTTTTAAGTTGTGTTTTGCAGATGTGAGACACCTGTGCATTCACCTATCTGTAGATGTCTGTCTGCTTCCAATTTTGTCTTTCACTGTCTTTCAATATAAGTCCTGCAGACAAATGTATGTATGAAGCAAACTTTATTACAAGGAACTCAATGTGCTTTACATTGAAATATATGTACATACACACAGTTCGTAACTTATTTATGAGGCTTTTGAAAGTGTAAACAGTTATGACTGATCTCATCATCACCAGAGTCCCCAAAGTCACCATCTCATAGACAGGTGAGGATGGGAAACTGCCTCCTGGAATAACCAAATGTGAGAGTATAAATGTCTTGGCACTACAGTCTCTACAATCCTGATGTAGGAAAGCACAACCGTAAAAGTTTTACACACCTGTTGTAAGAAAATGTGTAAAGTTTCTCTGTCAGTTTGGTGTCCTGACCTGTTCGGTTTCACCAAAAGGATCTGAATGTTGTTAGAGATGATTCTCACCCAGCAGCAGACGTCTGTTTTCAATCTGAGCGTTTTAAAAGAAGTACATCACCTGAGATTATTCAACTCTTGAATGATAAAGTTTTGACACATTTTTTTAGTTGGTTGTCTTTTTAAATATTTATGACTTGCATATTTTTTGCTTTCTTGGTCTTTCTGTACACACAACATCTATTTTATGTCCATCCTGGGAGAGGAAACCTCCTCTGTTGCTCTTTCTGAGGTTTCCTCCATTTTTCCCTGTTAAAGAGTTTTTAGGGGTTTTTTCCTTTTTTAAATCAAGAGTCTGAGGGCAGAGGGTTTTATATCTGCTGTACAGATTGTAAAGCCCACTGAGGCAAATTTGTCATTTGTGATATTGGACTATAGTAATATGTTTAGGTTATTTAACCTCTGAATTGCAGAGGTACCACACTTAATATCTTTCCAGCTTATCTTTTGCTTTATGGTACTCTGTGTATTTTAAAATGTTCTTATGATTATGGTTTTATTAGTAGTATGTTGTCAACCCAACTCAAATCTGGATCTTAGGTCCATTTAGAAAACCTCTAAATAATTTAACTTTAATTTCTGTTTTCTGATATCTAGTAGAGATAATAGACATACGCAGGTGGAAAAGGATACATGCAAACTTAAGTATAATATTCAATATGTCCAATATGGGATTTAAATACCGATCATGCACTTAATATTAAAATACAGTAGGGGGAGCTTCTCACTTTACACATCATCCATCTGATAAAAGATGGTGATGATGATGATTAATTCTATAATGGTGACCAGGAGGATGATGATAATAATGACTGTATGTAGTATATGAAGAAGGAGCTACATAGGCTATGTAATGATTTTGATAATGGCTTTAGCCTTACCTTAACAATTGATGGGCGAAAGTGTTTTTGTGCACTGCGATGTCATTGTTCTTAACTTTTAATTATGCACTATGTTTTGTCGTCATTTCCATTAAAACCTCCTCTATTAGGCATGACATATAGTAATAAAGTATTTTTAAATTATAATAATGATCTCGGTTTATGTCACGTATGCTCTCTCCGCCCCAGATGTTTAAAACTCCTTTTCCTCGTCTGCCACGTTTTTGCTGCTTTCCAAGGAGAGTTACGACGCTGGGAAGCTGCACCGCGACGTGATTGGTCCAAAATGATAAGAGCCCGCCTTATATCCCGCCTACGAGCCAGTTCCGTGGCTCTGATTGGCGGAAGGTGTAATCAATCACCGTTACCATGGACTTTGGCTTTACTGGTATCCAAGTAAAAGACGTGATTTTTAGGGGGTGAACTCGGAGCTTCATCAATGAGAGCGGAGCGCAGAAACCGACCAGGAACGTTGATTTAGTTCATGTTTTTTCACACATTTACAGCTAATTTAGCTAGTTAGTTGGTCGCTTCTTAACAGACGAACCCGCACTGGTGAATTTACGAAGCGATGGCCCAGAGAAAAAATCCCAAAACCCACTCCAAAAAAGGTCAGTACCCTTTTCCTGCTACATTGGACGCGCCTGCATGTCCTCTGTACATATTCCCAATTCATATCCTGCAGTTTAAAGTTGTTTGTCCTGTCGGCAAAGATGCACATACGTTAGAATAACACGGGAGATGCTGGTAGGAATCGTTAGAATACATTGTTCAATACGGCTACAACATACCGACACAAGATGCAACACACTCCACCTTTCACGGTTGTTTCGCCCCGCGGTTCCCACAGTCCTTCCCCGGGCAGAGGAGCCTCCCGCCGGGCGTGAAGGAGCAGCGTGAACCCGCAGTAAAACTCAACATTTTATTCAAGTTAACCCAGTTTTACGAATATAACCTACGCCGAACTGAGTAGTGGTTTATAAAGCTTCGTGCAAATGTCACAATTCGTGTTTTCTTTGGTGTTTACTTTGCTATTAAACAAGAGTTTATAAAACTGTAAGAAATTTGAATAGAGTCTGGTTTGACGTTCTCGCGATACAAGAAAACGGGGCTGGTTTAGTCATTTTTTTGCTTGCTAGCTGTCAGAATATACTGAATTTAGAGGACTTCAGCTATCAAACTGACTATTTATTTGTTAAGATTAAATCAAGTGATGCTCTGTGTGACCGCTAGCTTGCTGGTCCAGTGGTGGCATGTAAGTGGCCCAGTAAATGACGCTAAGCTACCTCAGCTACCATAGGTCATATAGCCTGCTAACAGCAGCTAACAAGCTATTAACTTTTCAACAGACACCCAGCAGTTCATGTTCTGTGATTATTTGCATGTTTTTAAACCGAAGGGTCAAGGATGAACTCATGTAAACCCACTTTACTGCCCTTGTTTACACATTTATAAGTCTCACATAAAGCTTTCAGGTTATTAAGCATTCATAACTTGGTCATTTAGATGGATGGATGGATGGACATGGATGGACCCCCAGTGGTCCTTGAGGGGGCTCCATCCAATAATAATGCTCATGAGGTTCATACACATCTAAAAGCAAAAATCCTCTCAGATGGGGAACCCTGGGACAAAATCTGATCAAATGGGGGTCTGTGGTCTGTTTTGTGTCAGTCTAGGGGTCCTTGGTGCTTTAGGTGATAGCCTGCTAACAGAAGCTAACCTACAATTAACTTTTCAACAGACACTCAGCAGTTCATGGTTGATGATCTGTGTTATTTGTATGTTTTTAAAATGCAGAGTTGGGGATGAAATCGAGGACAAACTGATGTAAACCCACTTTACTGACCCTGTTTATTTTAAGACTCATATAAAGCTTTCAGGTTATTCCACATTCATTACATGGTCATATCATGATAATTGATTAATGAAAAACTATATATATTTCTGTTATTGTAAGTGTGTTTTTTGTGGTCTTTAGTGAGTTCAGTGAACTTATCATACTTCATTTCTGTGACACTCTGAGATGTGCTGTGATATTAGCACCAAAATCTTATTATTGCATTTATTTAATCTTCTTATTCATCACTTGATTCCTTTCACTCAAGATCAGCAAAGAGTTCCTTCCTCTTCTCAGTCTCTCGATTACTGTTATTCCCAACTATGTTAGCATTAAAAACTAGTGCTTTGCATTTAGATGGCTGAATGTAAACACAGCTTTGTGTGTGTCAAGACAGAAACTCACAACACGAGATAGAAATGAACCTCTATTCTGACCTACTTTCTGTACGTATGGGAATGCAAATACAACAGCCAGCTTGTGTCCTGCCAACACAAAGCCAGGTTGTACAAACTTATAGTGACTAAAAGTGAAACTTATGTTGCAACTGGCCTCAAAAAGGGTATTTTTCACCCACCGCTCTTATTTGCTCGTTAGTAACAACACATGCAACGACTGTTACAGCAGGAACAAGGTGCAGCAAAGAATAACATGCAAAATAACCAGTGTTCTGCCTGCAAACACCACGAGCTGTCATGTGCAGATTTTAATAGAGTCAGACGGTGATTCACACATAATCATCATCAGTGACTTTAAGGCTGAATGGTGCCTGAAGTATTAGTCCTCATTTCTTGGTTAGATTTTCCTCTCTTTCCTGATTAAATGAATCATTTCACCTATTTCATACTGTATGAACATGTCAGATTGTGTTATGGAAATGTTTGTGGACTTAAGAAGTTTGCTTTTATTGAATAAAGGGTTTTGTAGAAATAGGTATTACTAGTAAAGTATTCTGAGGCATTGCTGTGGCACCAGTGTACAGTCATTTTTAACCAAAACTATGCTGTCTTGTGTTTTCTTGTGAAAATGACTCGTGTCTACGTAGCATTACTAGGTTGTTTCTGTGTTTCTCTTCTTATTCGTCCTCTTTTCAGTTGACAAACCACAAAACTGCATCACAGCCAACATCTGGTAAAGAGTGGGACAGTTGGATGAGAGGAAGTTGTCTTTTTAACTTTGACTGGGCAGCTACAGACAGTCTGTTACTCTGCTGAGTGTCAGTCTGTTCAGTTCAGACCCTCACTGTGTTTTAATGCAGCTCAATTCACAATATTCACATTTACATATTTTCCTGTTTCTGTTGTCAGTCAACGGAACAAGCAGGAAACAGTGATTTAATTACGGCTTATAAATAAGACACGTTAACCAGCTGAAAAAAAATCATTATCATTTGGTGTTTTTGTTTGACAAATGACTAAAAGGATTAATTGATTAACCGTCATAATTTCTCAGAGCCCATGGTAACATCTTCAAAACTCTTGTTTGTCCAACCAACAGTCCAAAACACCAAAATAATCAGTTTAATATCATATATTCCAAAAAAGCATCAAATCCTCATATTTGAGACGCTGAAACCAGCAAATATTTGGCACATTTACGTTAGAAAATAACAAATTTATGAAAAAAGTTGACAATTAATTTTCTGTTGAGCGATTAATTGACTAATCATTGCAGATCTATTCAACTTTATTAGGGTTGCAACTCACAATTATTTTCATTATGGATTAATCTGTTGATTATTTTCTTGAGTAATTGATTAGTTGCTTGGTCTATAAAATATCAGAAAATGGTGAAAAATATCAATCATTGTTTCCAAAAGTCCAAGATGACGTCCTCAGATGTCTTCTAGTGTCCCAACCAACAGTCCACAACCCAAAGATATTCAGCTTACTGTTATAGACGACTAAAGAAACCCGAAAATAGTCACATTTGAGAAACTGGAACCAGAACTTGGATTTTTCTTTTCTAAAAAGAATGACCCCAATTAGGGATGTCAATGGTTAACTGACTGGTTACGCATGTCGGTCTATAGGTTAATTTGCATACACACTCCGCTAACAGCAAGATAATTACGTGTTCACAACATCAGTTGTTCTTTTTGAATGAATAAAGCACTGGTGCAAAACCAGCTCCTCCACAGAGTGATGCATTATGGGTTGTTTGTAGCCTTAATGTTGCTAGTTTAGCGAGTGTCTTAAAGTCTGTTTATAGTGAGCATGTTAGAGTCAGTCAGCACTAAAAGTGTTTGGTTAGTCCAGTTTAACCTGCAGGAGTTTCTGAAGGATTGTGTCGGGTGTTTTTCTGCCACGGAGGAAATAAATTCATGATGAGTGAAAACGAGTCCAAAGCTCTACTGCAGAAACGGAATATGTCAAGCTGCCAAATACCACTGTCACATATGATAAGGAGGGGGGGGTCGTCTTATTATCAGGGTCGCCTTATATTTGGACCAGTACAGTACTAGCACTATGCTGCACCACATTAAGAACAAGCACCCGGCTGCCATGTCTGAGGATGGCTCGCAGTCACAGCCAAAGATCACGCTGCTGCTAGCCGGGGGAGAAAGCACTGGTCCGAGGCCATCACCTAGTTGGTGTGTTGCATGATTGAGACTGATATGCTGCCGATCAGTGTGATATTGAGTGAGTGTGATATAGAGATTGAAAGAGCTAGTTTGGTACCTCGAACCCGAGTACATCATGCAGTCGAGAGCTACTGTGACTAAACAGAGAAGAAGGATTAGCTAAAAAACAAGCTAGCCAGGGCAGACAAGCTAGCTCTGACCACCGACTGCTGAGCACAAACAAAAGCTACATCACAACTTAAAAACTACCTGGTTAGTTGACAGTTAACGGGTGTCAGCAACCGAAACTTGACATCCCTGCTCCAAATGATTAATGGATTATGAAAATAGTTGGCAGCTAATTGATTAATCGACTAATCGTTGCAGCTCTAAACTTAACTGCCGCACGGCCCCGACCTTCACTGGGCTGCTGATGTCATCATTTTACAAATGTTTAATTTTACCCCGTACACAATGAAACACAGAGCTGGTGTTTTAATATTTATACACTCTGAAGACCTTCAGCATGAAACAGAGACAATAAGATGCAATTACAAATTTAACCGGCGTAGTGTGGACGTAACATAGTCTGCTGTAGCCCAGTTAAGTGTGTGTGTGTGTGTGTGTGTGTGTGAACAAACAAGTGTCAAGGTTATTTAGTGGGCTATTCTGTCCTCTCTGGCATCTGACACACACATATATACACACACACACACACAAACCCTGGGTTTGTCAGCTCTAATAATAGTGTGGATCAGGTTCTGGATGACCAGTAGACTGCAGCCCATTAGTGTCTAACACTGTGCTGCTGGGAGGAAGAGGAGGAGGAGGAGGAGCGCTCTCTCTCTCTCTTTGTCCTGATTAGCTCATTTGCTTTCTGACATTCTCCTAGATCGCTGCTTTTCTTCTTGGATGATCAATAATTTGTTCTTTCGGATTGTTTTTATCTCTTTTCATTACCTCATTGATTTCTTACTGGTGCTTTTGAAGCTGCTATTTTGTATAGTTTTCTTGAGGCACTTTGTAATATTTTTGAAAAGTTTTATATCGAAATAGAGTTGTCATTTCCTGAGTTTACCTCTTTTTTCATTCTGTTTTTTGGCTTTATCTTTTACTTGAACATCACCAGCACTAAACTTCATATTTTAAGCAAACATTTGTATTTATTTTAATGGTGGTTTAGTGTGTAACCTACTGGTATCATTGGTCGGGAGCATTTATCCGCAGTTTTCCCAATCTGAGACCTGAGACAATCCATGCAGCGCTACCGCCACTATGGCACGTCCTACCCACCCTCCTCCTCCTCCGCCTCCTCAGTTCCTGTAGAGGAGGTCCGTGCCGAGGAGGAGGAGGAGGAGGAAGAGGAGGTGGAGGTGGTGTACGTTGAAGAGGAGGTGTATGAGGAGGAGGAGGAGCCGCTGATAGAGGAGGAGGTGTTCCAGGAGACAGGTAGGACTGGTGTACGAATGGGGTTTGACCTGGTTTGATTCAGTGATGGTTTGGTTCTTATCTGGCCTGGTTTGGCTCGGTTAGGAGGCGTTACTCAGGAGGAGGTCCCACCGACGCAGGAGGAGGTGACACCTGCTGTCTCGGAGACAGGTAGGAAAGGTGTATGAGCTCGGTTTGGCATGGATGAGCAGGAGAGCTCAGCGATACATGACTTCATTTTTAACCCAGAATAACTTGATTTTCTGAAGTTTTCATTGGCCTGGATTTGTTTTGTTGGTTTGGTTTGACCTGGTTCAGTGTGCAGCATGTTTTTATTGCAAACTCCACACATCACTGTTTTCATTGGGTGACGACTGTTTTTACTGTAAAAGCACTGCAGTAAAGTCTTTTATTTATTGTGAAATAGCTGTAGAAAGTCTTGCATGAAAATGGATCCAGTGATACTCCTGGTTTGGCACGGTTTGACTTGGCTGAGTAACAATCTGATACCAAAGCTCTTTTTCCCCTGAAATTCTCTGGACTTCTTCATGTGGAACTGATCAACATCATTCTTCTAAAGCCTCTTTTTGACCAAAAAGTTCCAGGAACTCTGGAACCAGGAACTAAACCAGGAAGTCCCTTTTGTGCATCTTAAGAACCGTTATTAAATTGAATTGAAGAAGGACTGTCAGCCCTGCAATCTGCCGGGACGGGGCTTTGTAGAGATGGTAGCAGTAGCACGGCGTTCCATTGGAAGAGGAAGAAGAAGAAACACAACAACGACAATGGTGGAGTTCTTCATGCGAGTGTTGTTCTTTTTATTGTCTACTTTGACAGCTTGTTCAGAGTTAAACGTTGCTATCACCCACCTTTCTCTGCTCAAACTGTTGGAATCTGCTGCAATAAACTAAATGTCAGGAAGATGCTGCGGAAACAGAAAATATACCATTTCTTCTTCGCTGGTTTTTGTGTGGCTGACTTGCTCATCTGTCCTCTGCACATGCCCAGTAGGAAGAGAATTACCAGTTTTGGTATTTTAATATAGACGGAGATATTTGCAGAAACAAGCTGAAACTTCTGCAGTGGACGCAGGTCGTTTTTGTTCGAAAACAGCGTTTTAGAATTTCGCCGGCTTAATGTAGACGTCTCAACATCCTTTTTAGGCTCGTCCAAACTTTGACTGTGGTCTAAGTTACAATGCATCAACGCACTATGAGGCCCACACCATCACGTTCAACCTGTCTAGCACTAGTATAAAAGTAGCAACTAATGATTATTTTCAGTATCAATTATTCTGTGGATTATTTCCTTGAATAATTGATTGGTTGTTTGGCCTTTTGGAATGGGAATCTAAGCAGTTACTTTCTCACCTGGAAAAATATTAAAACTTAATAAAGCGACATATTAACAGTCCTACAGTGGAAATGACACCAGACTGATGGATCAGGGGGTTCGACAGAAAGGAGATAATGATGAAGATGATGTACGCATTAACTCAGTCATTAGTATTTACTATAAGATGTGTTCAGAGTGTGTGTTTGTAAATTTCCATCACTGTGTACCAATCAGTTTGCAGTGATGCATTTATTGATCAGACAGCTAGAAATAAACAACAGTAACTAATCCAATGATTAAAAGAATAATGAAAACTGATTGTGGCCAAACATCCAGGGTGGTTTCAGTTTTTATTCAGATATAAGTGAAGGAAACAACCAGCAGAACTTCCATGATGGACCAGAGTGAGTCAATGAAGTGATGAAAGTTACTGAAACAAAGTTAATAAACTATATTTATTATGTAGAATGAAAAAAAAGAACTTCAGTTTGGGACAATGGTTGTTGAGCCTTTGAAAGTAGAGTTCAGGACGGTTGTGGGACACTGAGGAAACAAGTTCATTTTGAACCCTGCTGTCATGGAAGACTGAAAAACTAAAGAAGCTGGAAGAATTTTAGCCTTTTTTTCCTTAAAACAAACAAAAAATCAATCACAATGAACCCCGAGTTAAATAAAAGCTTCCAAACATGTTGATACAGGTGTTTAACAGCCTTGATAATGTCTTTGATGAAGTTAGTTGCATCACTAATGTTCAACAGTAAAGAACCTTTATTGCTTTTAGAAACACTAACACATTAACCACACAGAGACTCTCAGAGCAGTCTGATGGTTTCTATAAAGGACCAGACTATTTCTGGTTTCTATCTTGAGCATTAAGGCCATTAATTAGACTTGATTGTAAGCAGACAGCTGTTGTAATGAGCTGCAGCCATTTCAGTCTTCAGTAGTGGACGAGCAGCTGTTGTCACTCTCTGACTGTCTGTCAGGGTCATATTGACTCTATTCCTGTGTCAGTCCGCCCTCTGCAGCGGCAGCAGCAGCCATATTGTCTCCTCTCTGGCCTTCTGCTGGACTTCTTTAAGACTATATCCAATGTTCCGGTGTGACCTTTTTTAAAATATCTTTGTAGCACTTTTTTTAAAGCAAAAATACCAAATATTTGATGTTTCAGCTTCTCAGATGCAGCTCAGTAAGGAAACACTGTCCACAAGGAAAAACTCTGTCAGTGTTGATATGTGCACCTGTTATCTGTTGTGTCAAGTTCCTCCATGTCTGCGTTGACACACTTCCTGTGTTTAGTCAGATTTCAGAATTACTCACCTCAGTGTCTCTAACCATGTGATGTGGCCCATGCTAACAGAAAACCTCAAACCGATCCCAGTCAACAGTTTAACCAGTATATCAGGTGGCTGTAAACGACCATAGCAACAGTGCTTAAAGCTCCATTGCTGATTAAATAACCTAACGGTGGTTTCATTAGTCTGTCACTCTGTATTATTGTATTAATGACCCTGTTTTCACTGTGATTGACGTCCTCAGAGGCGAAGACAACACCTGTGGAAAGCAAGAATGGAAAGAGGACGGATGGCGGAGGTGGGGGAGGAGGAGGAGGAGGAGGAGGAGATGCAGGAGGAGGTCCTAAATATTCCATGTTTACCTGGTTTGTGGTCCTGGCTCTGCTGGGAGTCTGGAGCTCCGTGGCTGTGGTCTACTTCGACATCGTTGACTACGACAGCGTCATCGGTAAGTAAGGTTGATCGTAACGTCATTATTAAGGTGCAGGAATGATGTGCAGGTGATCAATTAAATCAGAGGTCATCAGTAGGTCACACTGATCCTTAAATGTCAGGTGATCAGATGTCGACAGAGTCTGCCTTCAAAACAGTCACATTTCTCTGCTCCAGAGAGTTAACGTCGTGTTTTTCAACTAATCAGTTAATCGACTAATCATTACAGTTTTATGTTTACCAGTCATTATGTTTACCAAAAAAATGTAATTGAAGATTCTGATACTTCTCAGATGATAACAGTCACGTAAAACATTTGTTAAGAAAATGTTGTCAAAAGCGCTTAAATTCAGAGCTGCAACAATTAGTCAAAAATTAATCAGCAACTATTTTGAAAAACTCTCTCGAGCAGAGAAATGTGACTGTTTTTGAATCTAGTAAAAATCTGATTTCAGTCATTATTCAAGCAATGAAAACAATCATTAGTTGTGCACAAAGCTTCAATATTTAATATAATGAAATTACATCAAATATAACAAACAAATATTCATTAAATGTGACGAACTAGTAAGTTTCATGTTTTCAGGATATAAACTGCAGCAATAAAACTATCAGCAGTGTGTTGTCACATTTGGCTGGCCTAGTTTTGGTTCCCACACAAACTCACACTCACACTCACACACACACACACGCACACACACACACACACTCACACACACACACACACACAATCAGATGCTGCGCTGAAAGTTTCAAAATGGTTTTTTTTCATACAGGAACTTTGTCTCTGTCTTCATGTGGTTATGACAGTCATGCAGGACTTTCACAACCTGTTTCTCTCAGACAAACACACACACACAAACACACACACACAAACACACACACACACACACACACACAGAGGTGACTCTACCGCACTACGTGTCAGAAGACACATTTATCTCGTCTCCTTCATATCTTCCATCTCACATTATGGCAGTTTGTCTCACACATCAGTCAGATGGAAACAATAGATGAGAGATACTGAAGTCAAGCTGCGAACAGTTTATGAATGACTGCCTGTGGAAGAGTCAATATAAAGTTAAAGATGTGTCGTATCAGGCTGGATTCTGGGTTTATGACGGCAGAAAAACACAGCAGAGTTAATTATTTGTTAAGTTAAACTTTGCTTCTGTGCTTCTTCTCTTTGCTCTGTGTATTTGAAGTCTCTCAGGGCTGCATGATGTGGAAAAATACACAAAGTAGTAAAACTAAGGTGTAAGTAAAAACATTAAATTCATGAATCATTTGCTCTGACCCGTGTGTGCAAACCTTTGCAAATTTGCATAACTTGAGATTAAAACTGAAACACTTAAACCTCCTCAGATGTGAGGATCTGTTGCTTTTCACAGGATTTTAGATTGTTGGTTGGACAAAAAACATACTGACAAAGTGATAAATTAAGAAAATAATTGACAGATGAATTGCTGATAGTTTGTTGCAGCCTTAGTTTAGATCATATCTGAATGTGTGAATGTTTTATGAATGAGGCCCAGTTAGACTCTGAATATGAACAGTCTGTGTCGCTGAAATCCAAATCATTTCCTCCAAATGATCACTCTGAACACTGGATATTTAATCATATCCTGTTCTGATTTGCCACCAACGTGTACAAATGAACAAATATAAATGTAGTCTACCTTTTACCAGGTAACATCATTGGAAGGAAGCAGCTCGTCTATATTTCATATGACTGCAGACGGATCCATCAGCCTTTCTTTAATCACATTCCTGGCAGCTGGAAGGCTTTTAACTGTGAAGCAGCTGCAGTCTTCAGTAAATCTAACAGGAATTCACATCTAAACTAGTAGAGTGCAGATCTCTGCTGGGTGTGTCTGGAGGTGAAGCTCCTACTGCGACGCCACAACGGCCAGATGCAACCAGCCGAGATCTGCAAAGTATTCAGTAAAGTTTTTTTGCATAGTATAGTGTAGTAGTACAATATAGTATAAGTTGTCTTATATAAATGTATGCCAAGTTTTTAATTAAGTGTTTTTGTATAGTATAATCTAGGGATGCACAATATTATCGGCACATCATCAGTATCGGCCGATAAAAGCTCTAAAATGAAATAACGGCATCGGCCATTTCTGCCGATTACGAGAGGCCGATATGTCGCCTTCTCCTCCGCCGCCTGACTATGCTTCCCTCGACAGACTGTGTCACCCTGATGGTCCCAGTGTTTCCTCTGTAGACTGCACTCCACTCAGCCGCCCGTCAGACCTGCTGCTTCTTCCCACTTTAACCTGAATAACAAACCGGGGCTCGGTGATCCGGTTGGATCCACGTGGAGAGCCGAGGCTAACGTTAGCTAGCGGAGAGCGGAGCGTCAGCTCAGCCAGCTAGCCTTCCGCTAGCCTCCAAGCTAATGTTAGCCTCAGCTCTCTATGAGGATACAACCGGAGCACCGAGCCCTGGTTTGTTATTCAGGTTAAAGTGGGAAGAAGCAGCTCTGACGGGCGGCTGAGTGAAGTGCAGCCTGCGGAGGAAACACCGGGACCGTCAGGGTGAAACAGTCCGTCGAGGAGCTGCTATGTTCAGCTGCACAGATAGGTAACACTTTGGCTGACAGGATGTATCACTCTGTTTGAAAAAAGAAAAACTTCTTTTTGGTTTATAACGGCGGTTGGCAACCAGTGTATTAGGTGCATTACCGCCACCTTCTGCTCCGGAGTGTGGACCAGAGATTAAATCCTACACATTAATCCAGTCTGTCTAATAAACTCAAAGAAAACTCTGCTGCTGCACCAACTCCTCAGCCAGCAGGAAAATAATATGTGCATATTGGTATCGGCATCGGCCATCGGCCACAATGAGTTGGAAATATCGGCATATTGGCAAAAAATCACAATATCGTGCATCCCTAGTATAATCTCAGTTTTCATTAAGATGCATAGAATAGTGTCATGGTAACGGAGCGTCCTGGGTTCACCGAACTGTATAAACTTAATAAGGAAACAATAAACAAGATAAGTCCAAATGTCTCTTTAAACACTGTTGTTTATCCAGAACATTTTGTAGTAAAAATAAAACCCTTCCCTACCTCTCTCCCCTCTCCCAAACACAGAAGAGTTGAATCTCACTCAGTTGTCCCTCCAGGTTCCCTTACAGGCAAGACCATGGTGAAGATAACAAAAACAGGGATTTATTCATCTCGTATCCTGCCTAACTTAAGTGGATCATAACATCCTGGGTATGGAATTAATCTGCAGATTCTCCCGTTCAAGATGAGACCAAACTTTTCTATCAATATCAGTTTTTTAGCCACGACAAAGACCAAAATGTTGCCTTCAACAGACTAAATCAGCCTTGTTTTTAGCCTAGCCGATTGCCAGAAATGCCTTTTGCTGTCATAAAATGGACTGCTGAAAAGACAAAATACTTACAAAATAGGTTTTTTTATTAGGCTGATGGGTCCAGTAGTAATGTGAGATTAGCTGTGGACACACACACACACACACACACACACACACACACACACACACACACACACACACACACACACACACTGGGACACGCACAACCAAGCGCGTGATCTCCTTCCAGGCTTAGACAATAATGACAGAGTGAATCATCATGCAGCCCTGCGGCTCGTCTCTAATGCTGTATTGTTCTGTACTAATTCAGAGTGAATCCTCTCTTCTTCTCCTTCTTCTTCTTCTTCTTCTTCCTCTTGTTTCTCTCCCTGTTGTTATCTCTGCATGCAGCCAGAGCTAAGGAGTTTCGTATGAACTTTTCTGAAGTTTTACAAGGTATGGTCTCCAGATTTAAACATCTGCTAATGTCACTGGATTGTCATAATTTCCATCAGAGGGAATCACTGAAATACTCCAAAAGAGCACAGATAGGATCAGATGGAGCCGAGAGAGCAAAGTTAATGTTAAAGGCGAGACGAAGAAGTATGTACATAGACCACAGAGGTGGAAACAACAATAGTGCTTCCTGTCTAACCAGTATACAGTCAGTAGATCATTGCAGAGATGGTTGTTTGCATCTATCTGACACCGGTGTTATAGTTAGAGTCGTAGGTTTTCTTGTAATTGAGATTGCTTTCTATCAGCCTTGTAGCTTCCTGTCTAACTTTGCCTGCCAGCTGCAACCAGAAACTATAATGAAAGTACAACAAGTGTTTTAACGGCACAGTGGTTCTGTCTTTTCTGTTGTGTCGATATACAAAACGTTTCCTGCAGGCCGATGATATGAACGTGATTATTGGTCAAATGATGAACATCATCGTTCTCCTCCTGAACCACATCCTTCCTCCTCTCACAGTTTTAATTCAGCACCTTCGTGGTTCATGCACTTTGACATATTGTTTTTTGTTTAGCTATTAATAAACTGTGAGCTATGTTCTTATTAATAGCTTGTATTATTATAAGAGTTCTGCTTTCCTGCCTCTAAAGGTCTAAAGTGAAGCATCGGGACTTCTTTCAAATGACCTTTATTAAGAATTTACAGTGTGACGTTAGCTTGATGAGCTAATGGATGAAATAAAGTAAAAATAAAAGACGTAGGTGTGGGTTTCTGTGCTGAACTCTGATTGATACACAGATTGATTTTGACAAGAAATCTTACTTTATTGTCATTTTAGAGTGTATTCCCTCTGCATGGTTAAGCTTAGGTTTTTAGTGTGAGTCAGAGTTCTTGATTATATCGTCATATTTCAGGTATTTTTTGGGAGGGGGGGACTTTTAAAGTGTCAGTGGGGATTAGGGTTAGGGCGTTAGGGTTAGTGTAAGAATGCTAATAAAAGTGAGAATCTGTTCAAATAAAAGCAAAAAAACACATTCAGTTGCATAAATAAAGGGATGTGCAGTAAGTTATTGTCACGTACAGTAAAAAATGATTGGATTAATCAATTAGTTGATGAACAGAAAGCAATTTTGATTGTCTATCAGTCATCTATAAGGATTTGCCGCTTGTCGTGATATATGACCTGGTAAACATGGTAAATTGAAGATATCATCTTGTGCTCTGAGAAATCGTGTTTGGCATTTTTTTCACTCATTTTTGACGCTTCATAGTTTAACGATTAATCAATTAATCTTGACAGTAATTGGCAGAATAATCTATAGTCATGGTGGCTTATTTATCTCAGTCACTGTGTTATCTGACATCTTATTGGTTTAACATTCATCTCAACCTGTTTACATGCACATTTTAATTTTGACATTAATTATTTTAACAGTTTCCATGAGTTTGTTTGTGTTGTTATAAAACAGCAGTATGTGTTTTATTTCATCATCTTCCTCCTCACCTTCCTCTTCGTGCTGCAGGTAAACTGACGGCCTACGACACAGACGGAGACGGAGACTTTGACGTGGAAGACGCTAAAGTTCTGCTCGGCAAGTCCGCTTCAATTCTTCTCTGTGTTTTGTCCGTGTGATGCCTGACTGATGTGGTTTACAGTTGTGTCACAGCGCCTCAGTTCAAACAGTAACAGTCTTACTCTGCGGGTTCGATGCCTTACTCAACCAGTGGACGGCTGTAAAACCAGCCCTGCTGATGAGTCCACGCAACGCTTACCGCCTGTTTTTGCTGAATCAGCTGTGTGACTGAACATGGAAGAGATTCATAGGAAGAGTCAGCATGTTTAAGTGCTGCTAATAATAAGTAAAAGCTAACAGTGCTTTACTTTCTCTGTTGTTTTTGGGGCACGATCTTCTACTTCTGGTCTGATACATGTAATTCAATAAATAACATTTTACCATTTATGCCTGTTAACACTTCACTTAACCCTCTTAAATTAACTACACAATGATGCTGTGCTGGTACTGTTACTGGTACTGGTATCTCAGCTCATGGTGACGCCCTCAGATTTCTTTATTTATCACATCAACTGTCCATAAACCCAAAAATATTGAATCTACTATCATGTATGACACAGAAAAAGCTTCAAATCATCAAATTTGAGAAGCTGAAACCAGCTTATGTTAAAAAAATGACAAAAAAAGACGATTCATTGATCAAAATAGCTGCAGATTAATTTTCTGTCAGTCGACTCATTGATGAATCGTTGTAGCTCTAATTATCTTATTGCATTATGTTATATGTATCATATTATAAGTGTGTCATACATCAGGGGTTGTTATATATACAAGTGATTCTATGAATTTGAAGACACACTAATCACAGAATCACGTGTACATGACAGTTAAACTGGTTTATTTCCTGAACTTCCATTCATACTCATACTGTACGTTGGGACAGGATCTCATTGGATTTTCAAATGTAACAACCACCAGTTTGCTATCACATGTAAAACTGTGACATTAAGGTACTAATACTAAACAAACTACTATTAACCTTCTGTGTTTTTATGAAAATGTCATTTCACCCATAAAAAATACAAATGAATCAATAAAATATAGAACAAAGGTATAAAAACCAACAAAACATCAGAGAGAAAACATAAATAACATCTAAATACACCTAATAATAAGTCTTAATACACTATAGCTGCTTCCTGATTAGATGTATTGAACTAATAATGTTCCAGCTGAACAAACAGATCAAGACACAAACTATGACAGTAAACAATAATCACTAGAAATGCTGCCGGCAAATTATTTTCTTGAGGCCTTCACGTTCAATTCTGCGTTTCTATTCATATCTGTACTGGATGTAACTGATATCTTTAAAAACAATCACTCATAAGTCACCGCAGTCTGCAGTCTGCAGCTGATACAATCAGTAGGAAGGAAAAACAAGAATTAGGAGACGATATTACAGATGAACAGTCGTGTTTTTCTAATTATTTTCAAGTTGGAGAAGCTGAAGAACAGCGCAGCAGAGAATTAGAGGAGAGATAGCCGCCTCTGTTCTTTTGGCGAGCAGACAGAAAGTCACAGATTGCCTGACGAGACTGAGACAGGAAGTAGAGGCTTATCTGTTGTCTGTGGTTCATCTGCGACTTCTTTAACTCACTATCTCTCTCTCTTTCCTGCGTCGTCATCCTTTATTTTTTTGCCCTGTTTTTTTGTTACGGTTGTTCTCCATTCCTTCCTACCATCCTTCCTTCCTTCCTTCCTTCCCATTCTTATTCTTTAACCTTTCCTTCACCTCCTTTCATTTCTCTTCCTTCTCCTTTAATGTACTCCTTCACAACCTTCCTCCACTTTTCTCCCCTTTCCATCCATCCCATCTATTTTTCTCCTTCCCTCCCTTTCTCTTCCCTCTCTCTCTCTCGTCAGGCTTGACCAAAGATGGCGGCGGTAGTGCGAATGCCGAGTCGCTTGAGGAGGTTCTTAATATTTTAGCAGAGGAGGGCTCTGATTGGATCTATGGCTTCTTCACCTTCCTCTATGACGTAGTGTCCTCACCCATAGAGCGGGGCGAGGAAGAGGAGGAGGAGGGGAAGGAGGAGGAGGAGGAGGCGGCGGCTGAGGTGCGGGAGGAAGGCGGAGCGGCTTACTCTGATGACGTGGAGGTCAAAGGGGTCATACTGGACCTCCAGAACCAATAGGAGAACAGGAACCAGAGCCACAGCCAGTAACAAGGCTCCCTGGTCCTACTACCGACCATTGAGGACCAGACTGGGATGTAGCCCAGTCCAGCTGGAGGAGGGCAGTGTGTATGTTGTGGGGCAGAGGACCTGATAGAGGACAGTCTGGTTTCCACAGCAGGGCCAAACTGGGCGGACTGGCCTGACAGTCCTTTTAAAAGAAACAAGAAAAAAAACCTCAGAGCTCCACACGACCCAGAATATATTTAATTTATTGGTTTATTTGATTGTAGAAATCAATAATATATTATCAGCTTTTACTGGCCGATCAGATTTATTGGCATCTTTGTATATCAACAAAATTCTTCAGTATCATTTTTTTTTTTTCAAAACATGAAAATATTTTATAGGATCTAAGGCTGCAGCTAACGATTATTTTCATTATCGATCAATCTGCGGATTTTCTCGATTATTCGATTAATCATTTAGTATATGACATGTTAAAATAGTTGCCACGGTGATTTCGGTGCTTTCTATCTGCTTGTTTCATTTAACAGTCTAAACTGTTAAGATATTAATTATTAAACTGTCATGTATGACAAGCAGAGAAAAAAAAACAAATCTTCACATTTAAGAAGCATTGATCCATCATATGTGTGAAAAATGACTAAAACGACTAATTGATTATCAAAATAGTTGACAATTAATTTTCTGTTGATTGACTAATTTATTTGTTGTTTCATCTCTAATGTAAACTTGTTGTTTTCTGTTGATCGACTAATCGATTAATCGACTAATCGTTGCAGCTCTAACAGGATCATAACCATGAACGTTGGTGGTTTCATTAAATACAAATCCTGTTTTCCCAAATATTCCATCTGTTTTTAGATTGATTTCCTTCCTTCCAGGCAGCCGTTGGTTTTAGATCATTTCTGAAAATCAACTTGCAGGGACTTGCTAGAGAAACGTAGTCTATAATTAACATTTAGTCGCCTTTATATTTATTTGTGCATTCATCTACTTTTTGAGTTTTTTGATTGTTTGATCCTTCTAAATCTGCCATTTAAAAATCATTTATTCTCCAATAAGTGATTTAGAGGATGAAAAGTTCACTTGTGCACTTTGTGGACCTTATTTTAATGTTCTTCTCAGGCCTCATATGGCCCTGCAATCTCATATATTTTGTCCTAATTGGTGCTGGCTGTCTACGGTGTTCCTACTGGAAAGAACTGAGAGATTGAGTGGGAATTTACCATCAAACACCAAACAAATACAAGCAGTTCTGCACTTTCTTACAGCCACGTTGGCAGGTCTTCGTTCGGAGATCCTGTTTCACTACAACAGTCTTGTTGGCTGGTAAATCAATCAAATCCAGTGTTACTGGAGGGTAAAAAGTTGTACTTGATGATACTGTATCAATATAATGACTTCACTGCTGTTTATATTCTGCTGTGTTCACCCAGTGTTCTGTATTAATAACATGACTCACTGTATATTAACAATACTTGCACGTTTCCGCCTGTAAACCTCTAATATTCACATTAGTAGATGATATTCTGCTTTATTTGTATATATTAGAAATGAGATAATCGGTCGTCTTTTATCTTAAGTGTGTTGGATCATTTTGTGGCCTTATTTATGCCACTGTTAAAACTTAAGGACACAGTAAATAAGTTTGTCATTTGTATTCATTCTTACACACAATGTGTCGAACACATTTATGTTGGTATTTGGAGAATGTAACTCAGCAGGTCAAGGGTTGGTTGTAATAAACTGCAGCTCAGTTTATTGTTCATGAATTGGTTCAGATTGTGGATTTTAAAATTCTGGAGTCTTGTGGTCTTAAGAGTTACAGCACCTGTTATTCAGCTGTCTTTACTGGAACACTCTGTGTCCAAACAGACAAGGTGTTTTACTTCAGACCACTGCTTGTAGGCGTACTTCAACAAAAAGCTCACATACTCCCCCTCCTCCCCCGAGAGTTTGGTTCCATCATGAAGGACAGCATCTATGATTCACAGCAATTACAATGGATCTCAATAGAAATACCGTCAATGATGAAAAAGTTTTAAAACATCCAGAAACTCAAGCCTCTCCTCCAGCAACATGGTCCTCCTCTCTGCTGTCCATCTGTACGCTCAGCTTGTTCCAAGTAAACATATTTTTTGCCAAATTATCACTCAGTGGGCGTTTTCTCAGCAGATATTTGAGAGAAATGAATCATGTTTTTTTTTAAAAAAACTGGATTATTCTGATCTTAAATATAAACTGCAGTCTAAAGTATTTTCTTCACATGGGTGTATTTAATTATTTCAAGGCAGCAGATTATTTACTTTCTAGTGTCTTGACATGTACATTCAGTAGTTTCCATTAACTTTCTCTGCTGTCTGTTGGCTCAGATGAGAGGAAGTTAAAAGGTCCTGCTTTCAGGAGAGACAGGCTGAGAAAAGGTACTGTACAAAAAAATGTGTGTGTATGTGAAAATAACATCAATCATACTCCGCTTATAGTCCTCCTGACAGACCTGTCTGTTTCTAAACCTTGTAGAGGACAAGAAAGAGGTGAAGAAGAGAGGTAGAAGTAAAGGTACTGTCTCCTCTGCTCCTGCACGACTTTTGTTTGCTCCGTAGTGACCACAGTAAAGCATTAACACTGCCGGGGTTGTGGGTTCAACAAGGGGAAGACTTGTTCACCTGAAGAGTTGGGGGCAAAAATAAATGAGGGAGTTAACTAACAGTACAACTGATTGGTTTGTTTTGAACCATCCTAGAAGACAAGACATTAGAGGCCCCTGCTCCAGAGATGAAACTCACGAAAGGTAGAGTTCTGATCTTTCTGTTTGTGGGTTTGTGTACGTGATTTACTGGCTGCAAGTTAGTCAACTGATACTTCCTGTTCACATTACCTCATATCTATTTGTTGATGGGATTTGTAATACGCAGCATGAGCTCCCCCATCTGACAGAACACACTTCATTTAACCTTTTCAACCCAGTCACAGATGTCCACCTCTATAATCCTACCATAGTATCTTCAGGTCTGTTGTTAGGTGATTGCAGTGATGGGTGAAGCTGAGCTGTAGAGATGAAACTGAACTGACAGTCTGTTTGTTCGCCTCTGTGTCAGACGAGACAGCAGGGGAGACGGCTGCTAGACAGAACGCAACCCGAGGTATTAAAACCTGCCGTCTGCATGTTTGAAATGGACCTTTTTTTGTTTGTTTTTTTTTCATCTGATGAAATTGAAAGGATTTGGCTGGCAATGTTTTATATTTCTGTGTGTGTATCCAAAGCCTGATATATCGTATTCCTCTGTGCCGTCGACCTCCGAAAACTATTAAAAAGTCAAGAGGATGTAGCACAACAAGCTAGTGAAGCTGGAAACAGAACAGCGTTTCCTGCACATGCTCAGTAGCGTCCACCTTACACAGAACTACTCTCCAGAGACTGAAAACATGATGCTGTTATTAGTCTTTGGAGCCGTTTCTAAACAACCTAACGTGACCAAACTCTTCATGATGAAGGAACATGTGACCCAGTGCAGCGATGTGACTCACTGACGTGTTTTTAATAAGATATATCAGCTTTGATACACACACAATACGTGTTAGTAGATCAGTTCGTTGTTGGTTTGGATCCAAACATGAGCTTTGTTGACAATAAGAAATATATAGAAAATTGCCAGACTGATCCTTTAAGCATCTTTGGACCTTTCAGCCAAGCATTATGTCAAAATTGCACGGACGTTTTTTTCCTTTAAAACATTACATATTATATATTCAAGATGAACAGGAGATCCCATTATCCTGCAAGACGCTGGTAACATTTGGCTTTAATGGTGCCACTAAACTGAGACTGGTGTTCTTTGGTGTATTTAAAAAAACTAGCAACTACAGTGTGATGATGTGGTCTGCATTTCTAACACCTCATTGGTTGCCGTGTGTTACCGCAATAACAACTCGGTGTGGATGAATCGGTATCAAACCGCGGTTAAAGTCCCGTCTTTAACTCAAACCTCAGAGCCTCCTGTCCGAGGAGTCAAGCTGCGCTCCGCTCTGCAACAAGAGCTGAGGATGATCCACGAGAAGATGGAGGCCAAGAGGATCGCTCGCATCGCCCTGGCCGAGATCAGAGCCTTCCTCGCCGAGGAAGAGGAGGAGAAGGAGGCGGCCTGGGCGCTGAAGATGAAGACGCTGGAGGCCGCTCGGGAGCAACTGAAGGAGGAGGAGAGGAGGAGGGAGGCAGAGAGGGTGGAGAGAGAGAAAGAGGAGAGGGAGAGGATGGAAAAGGAAAGGATGGAGAGGGAGAAGGCTGAGAAGGAGAGGATGGAGAGGGAGAAGGCTGAGAAGGAGAGGATTGAAAGAGAGAAGGCGGAGAAGGAGAGGATGGAAAGAGAGAAGGCAGAGAAGGAAAGGATGGAAAGAGAGAAGGCAGAGGAGGAAAGGATGGAAAGAGAGAAGGCAGAGAAGGAAAGGATGGAAAGAGAGAAGGCTGAGAAGGAAAGGATGGAAAGAGAGAAGGCTGAGAAGGAGAGGATGGAGAGGGAAGCCAAAGAGAAAGCCGAGAAAGAG
Organism: Thunnus thynnus; assembly: GCF_963924715.1. Lineage (NCBI taxonomy): Eukaryota > Metazoa > Chordata > Actinopteri > Scombriformes > Scombridae > Thunnus > Thunnus thynnus. The sequence goes on along the minus strand of NC_089537.1, from coordinate 2,464,764 downwards.
AGGTTGGCTCGAGAGAGGGCAGAGAAAGAGAAGCAAGAGATGGAGAGACTAGCCAAAGAAAAAGCAGCCAGAGAAGAGAGAGAACGACTGGAGCGAGAGAAGGCGGAGAAGGAAAAGATGGAGAGGGAACGATTGGAGAAAGAGAGACTGGAAAAGGAAAGAATAGAGAGGGAACGCCTTGCTAAAGAAAGAGAGAGAATAGCCAGAGAGAAGGAGAGGATGGAGAGAGAGAAGGCGGAGAAGGAACGATTAGAGAGGGAGAGACTTGAGAAAGAAAGGATCGCCAAGGAGAAAGCGGAAAAAGAGAGACTGGAGAGGGAACGCGTCGCTAAGGAAAGAGAGCGAATCGCCAGAGAGAAGGAGCGACAAGAAAAAGAACGGATCGCAAAAGAGAGAGCAGAAAAAGAAAGGCTGGAGAGGGAGCGGGCCGCCAAAGAAAGGGAAAGACTCGAGAAAGAAAGGATCGCCAAAGAGAGAGCGGAGAAAGAAAGACTGGAGAGGGAACGCATCGCTAAGGAAAGAGAAAGAATCGCCAGGGAAAATGCACGAATCGCTCAGGAAAAAGAGAGATTAGAGAGAGAAAGAGTGGAAAAGGAAAGAATTGCGAGAGAACAGAAGGAAAGGATGGAGAGAGAGCGAATGGCGAAGGAAAGAGAACGAATGGCCCGGGAGAAGGAGAGGATGGAACGGGAGAGAGCGGCGAAGGAAAAGTTAGAGCGAGAGAGGGCTGAAAAGGAGAAAGCGGCCAGAGAGAAGGAGCTACTGGAGAGGCAGAGGCTCACCAGAGAGAAAGCCGTCCGGGACAAGATGGAGGCCGAGCGGCTGGCGAGGGAGAGAGCGGAGAGGGAACGCAACGCCGCAAAGAGACAAGAACATCTAGAGAGGAAAACCAACACGTCCCAGCCGAAACCTCCGACAGCGGTCAGGAGAGAGAGGAGCGCGGCGGAGGGTGGGAAGAAGTAACACGATCACACAAAGATGTGATCTGATTAATGGTGCTAAAACTAAAACGGCATAAAATAATGTATGAAATATTCAAACTGTGAGCTCAAAGAACAACTGTAGAGCTGCAACAATTAGTCGATTGTCAGAAAATTAATCACCACCAAGTATTTTATAGTTTTGAGTCATTTTATAAGAAAAAAAGTCCAAATTCTCTGATTCCAGCTTCTCAAATGTGAATATTTTCTGGTTTCTTTAGTCCTCTGTGACAGTAAACTGAATATTTCTGGCTTGTGGATGATTGGTGATGATGATTTGGAAAACAGTGATTGACATTTCTCACAATTTTTATAGATTAGTAATTGTCAGATTAATATATCATGAAGATAATCGTTAGTTGCAGCACTTTCACTGCTTTCAGTCACAGAAAATGTTTTTTTCCAGCTTCACATGAAACATTTGAGTTTACATCTGTAACTATATAAAATCCAGTTTCATTACTCACATGTAAGGACGCCGCTCTGCCTTTATAAACACTGGCAGCAGCGTTTAGCTTAGAACCTTCTTTATCTGATCTTAGGTTAATGCTAAAGCAGCTAATGTAAATGGCAAAGCTAATGTAGCTACATTATGACATTAATTATCATTTTAAAGCTGCAACGATTAGTCGATCAACTGTTTTCATGACTGAATAATAATCTTAGTGGTTTCTTAAGCAAAAATAGGGCAAATTTGGGCTTCTCAGATGTGAGGATTTGATGTTTCTTTGAGTTTTGGACTTAATGAGACATTTGAAGACATTATCACAGGCTCTGGGACATTAAGATAAGCATTTCTCACTATTTCCAGACATTTTTTTGGCAAAATTCTTTGACGATCGATTGAGAAAATGAATGTAGATTAATAGATAAGCTGTTGTTAATTCTTATCTTGGTATTCTGATATTCTGGTGGTGCAGTGACCGTGTTTTTCTGCTCAGAGTTGAACATTTTTTACTTTTGAGGCACTTAAAATATTGAAAGAAAATCTTTAAAAAAAAATCTGAGCTGTGGAGGTGAAGATGTGTCCCGGCTGCAAAAACTGGTGTGAAAACTGCCTCTCGACTTAAATCACATCACCCTGTTTGCATGTTAGCTTGACGTATCTGCATAAAGTTTAAAGTTTATGGTTTTAATTTGGTGAATCAAAAGAAAATCAACCACATGTTTCCGTCTTATTATGCTTGTGCCAACATGAATTTCCTTCAAATTGTAAAATATTTGAGCCTTCTGGTGTAACTTTGCTACACGTGGTCTGATGGATTCCATCGTCTACTGAAGCAAAAGTCGATGGACGTAAATAAATGTGGGAGGATTGAGAAATAAAAACCGTATTTTCTTTCATATCACCTGTCTGTGTAATATCATACAGTATGAACTTACTGTAAATGACTCTGTCAAAGGTTGCAGTCAGTTCGGATTTGGAGAAAAAGTGAAGTGAAAGTTTTATTATGAAACAGTCTTTCAGATGGAGTCATAGCAGAGTCGTATGCATCATTTTCATTTTCGTGATGTTGTTCTATAGGAAACAGGAATGTTTGTCCTCCACTGAACCGACACTCTGACTCTCATCTATGTTCTTTTCTTATTGGTTGCTTGTAACAGTAGTTATCTTTTAATGTAGGTTGATTTAGTTGCTGTCGGCTCAAAGCGTAAGTTAATAGTCTGTCATGTAGTGCATCATATATGGGATGAATAACACTGAATTCAATAAAAACTGATTATACTGCACATGTTTTGGCTGCAGGGAAGAAACTGAAATGTTTCTCTTACTGGACACTGTGGTTGTTGGATGTTTTACTGTCAACACCTGCTTGCACTAAGAATCTGTTTATTTCACAGCTTAAAAAAACACTCAACATCTTGTTTGTTTTCTGTTTTATGCACCTTTTAAGCCCTGAGCTGCAGGTTTGAAAGTGTTTTTATTGCTGTTCCAAATTTAAGTGCAGCAAACCGTCATCACAGGACAAATGTTTGAGTGATTTTTCCTCCGTTTCATTTAAATAATTTTAGAAGACTGAAAAGGTTAAAGTACAATTTTTCACAAGGAAGAAAAAAAGATTTGGGACAAATCAGCAAAATAAACGTAATGTTTTTACCGAGATAATCATCTCACAACCTTTGGTAGGGTGTGAACTATTCGATTAGTTAAATGACAGAGAAGTAATCAACAATTTTCATAATTGTTTTATTGCTTAAGTAGTTTATCAACCCAGTTTCAGCTTTAGGATTTGCTGATTTTCTGTTTTATTTCATCGTAAACTGAAGATCTTTGTTTTGTTGGTCGGACGAGACAAGAAATCTGAACTTTGGGTTCTGGGTAATTGTGATGGCATTTCCCCAATATTCTAACATTTTATAGATTATTAGAATAATTAATCAAGTAATTGTAAAAAATGAATGAACATTTCTTGCAGCCCAAAGCTCCCAAAGCTTAAGTTTATTTATATCTTGGGTTAGCTTGTGTTTATTGCTGTTCCAACTCAAAAATAATGTTGCTTTTCCTTCAAAATGTGAAAAAAAAAATCTTTGATAAATAAATGTTGGTGTTCAAACTGAGGTGTGTTTGTCCTCCTTCTGGGTGTAAAAGTCAAGAAGAGGTTTGATGTCGTCCAGCAGCAACCAGACGACTGAAAGAAAAAGTCTGTTATAAAACGTCTGAGAATGAGTTACGAGCTTCACATCCTCGTTTCCTCCGCTCGGTCCTATCTCCCTCCACCACAACTTCCTCCTCTGCTCTTTAACTCTCAGCGCTCTGCTCTCGTCAGCTTTTATTTCCTTTCCCAGGAATATGATCAGGCTGATTTACTGTAACTCTGGAGCTCTTCACTGCTGAATACATGCATATAAATGTGTAAATGATCTGTTTGTCATTATGGAGGCACTGTGACACTTAACTGTAAACCGACTCAGTTCTGCATTAGTTTTGTGTTTTTGTAATTTTCCCTTTTCATTCAGTTTTTATGTCTTTCTTCTTGTTGTTGGCTTTGTCTTGCAGGGAGTATTTTCATATACATTCACCTCAAGTTTAGCTACTTTGACCACATTTAACATCCGACATCATAGCAGGATAAAAATAACAAAAAGCATCATATGTCCCTTTAAAAAAAAAAAAAAAAAAAAACATGTATGTTCCCCAAAAGTGTTCAAAAACCAAACTTAAGGTGTCATTTTGGTAAATTTTATATCTGAAAATCTTACACAATACCCAGCCCTAATGACCAGTACAACCAGTACGAGCTTCAGTCCTTTTATACAAGTCTATGATTCGGGGTGGAGGTGACAAGTATGTGTGTCTTTGTGTCTGATTTTTGCTCCTCTAAACACTGAACAGGGTTGAAACAGGCAGAGAGACCAGATGTAGGAGATTCACCTGAAGAGAGCGCAGGTGAGGACACACACACACACACACACAGCGATAGTCGTCCTCTGGGTCTGTTGCGGCCCAGACAAACGAGCTGACTCTGACCTGATACCTGAGACAACCAACCAGCAGGTGTTTAACCTCGTTCCCACCTGTGAATCTCCTCCTGAGGGAGTGTCTGCCTCACCTGACCTCTGCTGAACGTAACACCGATCCCATCTCTGCGTCAGACGAGACTAAAAACCGTGTTACTCCAACAAAGCCTGAGTGGCTGCTTCACACGGACGAGCTGAGGTTTTATGCCGGCTCCACCCTGCTGCTGTTTCACACTAAGCTGCTTCACTGGGGGAAAAGTTTGATTCCCAAAAGGTCACTCACACTATAAATATATACAGTCCTGGATGAAAGTGTCCTCTAACAGACGTTTATTGCACCTGCATCTTCCTACCTCGATGTTCCCAAACAAGTCTGGGAGTTACCTTGTGATCTGAAGGTCACAATAGTGCTGAAATGATAAGTTCATTAATAGATTAGTCAAGTCAATTTAAAGCAATATCTCCATGTGACCCTTCGTCATAAGTTGTAGAGTATGTCTATGAGCACTTCAATCGCAGAGTGATTTTCTTCCATTAAGATAGTTTCATTTAAATAATTTTAGAGGCCTGTAATGGTAAAACAACACTATCTAACAAGAACAAGACAGAAGAAACCCCTTGTCGGGGCCCAAACTGCCAGATGGGGAACCATTGGATAAACTGAATATTTTTTTTTATGTTGGTCAGACAACAACAAGCAACCTGAAGACACCACTTAGAGTTCTGGGAAATTTTGATGGGCATTTTCACAGTTTTCTGACATTTTATAGACAGAATAATTAATATATTACTTTAAAAAAATATTAAGAGATTAATTAATTAGTTGCTGCCTGACGTCACAAGACTGTCTCCTAAACCTTGAGTCTTCTATATACTGCTAGAATAAGTTCAGAATAAGTTCCTCCTGTTATCATTGGCCATTAGGAGAACCTTTCCTAATGTGCTTTCAATGTAAGTGATGCAGGACAAAATCAACAATCCACAGTTCATACAAAAATGTTTTCTGATGCTAATATGAAGCTTCAGCCATCTGAGACTCTAAAAAGACTCTGACTAATGGTCGGTATGAACAGGAGGAATGATTACAGCAAGAAAAACAGGTTTTAATGTTCATTTGTTTTCCTGACTGTTGTTTTAAGGCAAACTTTTTTGAACCCTTCCTCCATCCTTTAAGACTAGTTAACTTTAAGTCCATTATGTTTTTATATAAAACATATATCTCATGATTGATTATCTCCATCCTGCAACTTTTAGAAACCACTGAACATGTGTCTCAGTCGACCAATCAACAAGCTGCAGAGCCACAAGGGGAGGGGCCAGCGGAGGACACATCCCCTGAGACAGCATCAGGTGTGTGTGGGCCACAGTCTATGTACAGTATGTAATTAAGATATTATCATTTTTACCTTAAGAACTAATCACCACATCAGTTTATATGTAGTAGTGTAATAACTGTAAACAAACGAATCTGCTGGCGTCTTTCAGACTCTACGTTTACATCTACTGTTAACCACCAGGTCAGAAAGACAAAACACAATGTCTTTATTCTAGTTCTACATTTCTTTATCTCTCCTGGTTAGAATATATTGAGCCTGGAGGAGTCATGGAGAAAAAACTAACTAATTCATGCTCCTAATTTAATAATTTGTGCGTTCAGCCTCGCTGTGGATCACTGGGATTTAATAATAAGGCTTCAGTTTGATCTTGGACTAAGATATGTGGAAATACTTTGGGTTTTTAACTTGTAAGCACAACACTGTGTTATCTCTGAGATCCCTTAAACATAATCCACAGGATAACTGACTTTTTAGCAGTAAAAACTTCATCCAGTTCATAAAAACTCAACTTCAGGATTCTGGGTTGCTCAAAAACCTGAAGTAAGTCAAACAAATTTTACCCGCTCTTCATTCAATTACACATAAGCACATAAAAATGGCGCTGACGTTACAGGGAGATGTCCTCTCCATCACTTTCTTCAAACGTCCACCTGTATCTGGCTGGTTCCCTCTACAAGAAGAGAACAGGAAAATTAGATAAATCAAGGGCACTAATTAAGTAGTCTGTGTGCATGTATTATTAAATTGAGAGCACGTAAGAATCGGGTCTCTGAGTTTTGTTTTTTAAAAGGAAAAGGAAGAAAAAACACAGACAGCCAGCGTATTCTTACGTAAGAGTACGTAAGAATACGTAAGAATATGTAAGAATACGTAAGAATATGTAAGAGTACGTAAGAATAAGTAAGAGTACGTAAGAATAAGTAAGAGTACGTAAGAATATGTAAGAGTACGTAAAAATACTTAAGAATAAGTAAGATTACGTAAGAATATGTAAGAGTACGTAAGAATAAGTAAGAGTACGTAAGAATATGTAAGAATATGCACGAATACGCTGGCTGTCAGTGTTTTTTCTTCCTCCTCCATTTTAAAAACAAAACCCAGAGAGAAGAAGGGGACGTTAGCTGCAACAGGAAATAAGTATTTTTGTGAAACAAAATACTACGTAAAGTAGCTTTAAGTTTTCGGAAAAACAGCATTACCTTTTTAATTTCTACACAGAATAACATTATTCATTAATTGTTGCTGATTGCTGAAACTGTTGATGTTGATTTCTTTGTCAGTTGTAGAGAGCGACCTCCCGTCTGCCCGCAGTCATGAAGGTATGTTTGTAACATGATGGCTGAGAGTGAATGAAAGGATATTTTTTCTGGATCCATGAAGCTCTTTTCTATCTTTCTCTTTGTATCATAGTCAACACAGATCATCACAGGGAAGCTCAAACAAAACACTTATAGTGTGACAGTCACGAAAAAGCTTTTCCTCTATTTGTTCTCTAACTGATGATACATAAGAGGAACAGTGTTTCATATTTAAAGTCATGTGAGCTGCTGTAACATTTGAATGCTAAATTCTGCTTTGTCCCTGCTTATTGTACTTCAGATTATTTTTTGTTTTATATTATCACATACACTATATGGCCAAAAGTATGTGGACAACATGTGGACCCTGACCACACCTGGACTGTGTCTGTTTTTGCTGGTTGGTTCCAGTGAAGGGAAATCTAACTACTGCATCATGCAATGGTATTTGAGACAGTAGCGTTCTTCCAACTGGTTTGTGTTTTTCCCAAAGCCAGCTCCATATATAAATGGTTTTCCCAGTTTGGTGTGGAAGAACTTTTTTTATCAGCCAACATCAGTGTTGGGAGGACAGCCTGAAATCAGAGGAGTGGAGGCTGTTATAGCAGCAGATTAATGCCATAGACTGTATATAAAGATGGACGTAGCGAGGTGTGACATCACTCATTTTAACTTTGCATTGGTGTCGGTTTGAAGCCCAGAGTTGCAGCTTATGGTCGGCGCCATCTTTTCCACTTGGAGCCAGGAGGTTCCAAATAAGGAGTGTGAGGTGTTGCCTTTCACGTTCTGGAAACACGTCCCGCTACCTTTGACCCAAGCTAATGCTAGCTTACTGGGAACACCGAGCGCAGCACACTTGGGCTAACATTAGCTACTTTAGCTAACAGGGCAGGTAATGTAATCATGTAACATTAAACTTAGTGAAATATTGTGTGACAGCATCCATCCAGCTGTCAATCAACACCCACACGGCTGACATCAAAGCTACTGTAAGTCTTCAAATCTTATTAATGGAGCAATAATTTCCAAAATGACCACCAGCACACTTATTAGAGGGTCTGAATTTAGAGATTGAGACCATAATGACTCGTTGAAGCTTTTGAATGGGAGTCAGTTGGAGCATCTAGCAGCCGTCTGCGGCACTTTAAGGTGCTTCAGCCTCAAGACGTGGGAGCTGCTGCTTGATTAATACCCATATTCAGGTGTCCACATACTTTTGGCCTTACTGTGTACGTAGCTGAGTCTTTTATCTAGAACAGCTTTTTACCAGCAGCTATATTGATGCTGAACTTACAGCCTGTGGTGTCTGAATGCACTTATTAACTGCTGTCCGCCCTCACTACGATCCGTCCGTGTGATCAGCTGAATGCCATGAATGACATGATGATGTGATGAAGGTAACATTATGGCTCCTGTGTGTCTGTGTGTCTGCCAGTCTCTGGATCTCAGGATGTGGAGTCTGAAATCCAAGGTTGGTGCAGCCTTCACTCTGGCTGAGAAGCTGCTGCATGTGTTCACCTTGTTGTTGTTGTTGTTGTTGTTTGGATGATAAAAGATTAACGCTGCTGTGTCTGTGAAGCTGCCTGTGTTCAATCTGCCTTGACTGTGTTCACTGATGTCTTACGCTGTTATATTTCACACCTCTCCGTACCTTTGAGTCATCCAGTGTGGTTTTATATACAGTAGTTCTGCATGTTCACACTTTTCTAGAGCTGCGACTAATGATTGTTTTCATTATTCTGCCAATTAATCGGCTGATTGTTTTGTCTTTAAAAATAGCCGTTATGATTTCAAACAGAGCAAGATGACATCTTCAAATTGCTCATTTTTTTCAGCCAACAGTCCAAAACACAAAAATATTCAGTTTACTATCATATATGATAAAGACAAGCATAAAATCCTCACATTTAAGAAGCTAGAACCAGTGAATTTCTGACATTTTGTCTTGAAAAAATAACTCACAATTAATTTATTACCAAAATAGTTGCTGATTAATGACGAATTTTCTGTCCTTCGACTAATTAATTAATGAACTAATCACAGCTCACAGCTCTGAGTGGTGCCTGAGTTGCAGAAACACAACAATTACAGAGACGTAACAAAACCTCAAATGCAACAAAATAGTTAAGAAAGCCAAAAAAGTTGCAAAAAATTTGGAAAAAGAAAAGAAAACACTGTATTTTTCCTTACTTAACCTATGAATGAAAAGAAATGGACTTGCACTATTGTTCTCTATTTATCCAACATTGACAATTAACACTGAGAAACACAATATATTACTATAGAGCTGCAACGATTAGTTAAAGGTACACTATGCAAGATTTTCCTAAAAAAACAATCTATAAATATCTCTCTCAATCATCACTTATGACCCTCTAGAAGTGTGTGACGGTGTATTTATCTGCAGAGACTCTTCCCTCTGCCTGTATTTTCTTATTTTCTTATTGTTTCGCCGTGTTCGGTACGTTTCTGGGCGTCAACCTTTGGGCAGTGGGTGTGTCGCCTGCAGCCAATAACAGCACGCAGGTGTGAAGTCAGGACTCTATAAAAACGACTCAGACTAATTGTCTCATTTTGGTGCATCTCCAGCTGCTGTCCCTCTCCCTCCGTTGGTGGAAGATGACTTTGTTCCAGGTCAGTTAAACACAGCTGTCACTTTTTATAGTATTTCATTAGAATCAGAATCAGACTTGATTCACCTCCTACAAGTGTGTGAGGAATTTGTTTTAATAATAACAATAAAAATAAAAAAATAATTTGGGTAAAAAGGGTCCTCAAAGCTTTACCTACAAAATAAATAAATAAAAAATTAATATGTAAAACACAATAAAAGCAACATAACACACGAAAAGTAAAAAAAGTAAAAACCTTATACGATAATGTACAAATACACAAAAACAATATATAAAACTAAGTTTACAGGGAAAGTAAGGTTCTGTGTGACAGCTCACATATATGTAGCGTGCAAAGATACTGGTAACGTTTCCAGTAAGTCCAGTGCAATCAATGGTTTAGATAAACACACAGTGCAAATAGTCATAGTATGCAACAGTAATTGATTATTCACAATATGAATAATGTGCATTAATTTCTCTTTTATTCTTGTAAGTTCTCTTATTGATGAGGAAGATGTTGGTAACATAAGAAATTATGTTCAAAAAGTCCAAAACGACTTTCTCCTTTGAAAATACTAAAGAGTGTTTATCTGTGGCTTCATTAGAAGGTGGAAAACACCAAATGAAACAACGCTGTGTCTACATTTTACAACAATGAAATAAATGTTAATACTCCAAGAAAGAGTTTAAGCCTCTTTCACACACAGTTCCCAGTAAATTACTGGGTTAACCTTTCAGGCACCGGTAGTGATTTTCACTATTTAAACATGCAGCTACATTCAGGAACATTTCCATCTTGTGCCTTTTCACACATAACATGGCAGCGCTGTGATAGATGGCGGTAATGCAACACTTACGGATGCCAACCACCATTAAACTCAACAGAAGAAGAAGTAAAAACTCACAAAAGTCAGATCAAACTTTCAAACTAGGCAGTGCTGATCAAATATGAATCAAGATAATGTTACTGAATTGTCTATTTCTGACCTAAAATGTTTCCAGAAACATATTTTAGTTTACTGTTTATGAGAAAGTTTGTGACGCAGCCGCCAAAACCGAACACCGCCCAACTCACAGTACGTCACCCAAACGCCAAGTCTTGTGATTGGTTCGCTTGCTTCACATGAAAGTGTCTTGTCCGTGCTTGTCCCTGCAATGTTACTGCTTTCATTCACACCACAGCCGTACCGGCATTTTCCCTGAAATGTTTCTAAGTCTTGAGATGGGACATTGGAGGTACAGATTCCTGCCCCCATTCACACATGACCCCATGCAGGAAATGTTCCTGAACATTTCAGGGATAGACTGCCTGCCTGTGTGAAAACCTTGAAGATTCAATTTGTCTCATATCTTATTTAGAAAGAGAGTCTTTAACTGAAGCTTTAGTGCCTTCAGCATCATCATAAAACATGTAAGATTCAGTCAAAGTCTGAGTGACCTGCTGTTGTTTATAAACCACCAGTGTGTTTTCAGTGTTACATAAGAGTTAGCATGTGCCAAGTGTTTTTTGGACACTTTTTTCCATTTCATTTTAAATGTCATTTTTTCCATCTGCCGGTTTCTGTGTTTACTAGCTTGTGATAAAGCATTAGTGATAGATCTGCTTGTCTGTCTGTCTCAGATGATCCTCGAGGAGACAGCGGGCATCCTTATGGTCAGAAAAATCTCTCTCATGTTCTTATTACCCAATTCTCATTGTTCTCTGAAAGATTTGCTCCTGCTGGTGTCAATGGTTGTTTTTATTCATTTCCTTTTCCTTTAATTCTCCTTTTTTTTTCAGAGGATGAAGCTGACGCCATCGACACGACTGGAGGTGAGACTTTAAACATGAAGATAAGATGTATTAGTTGTTGTAGCAGCAGCAGTAGGTTTTAGTAACAATGATACACCAGTATTACAGTAGCACAGAGTAGTACAGTTAGAGATGACCAAAAAATTACTGATACTGACTTTTAGGTTTGGAACTAACAATTATTTCCACTACTGATTAATGTAGATGTTATTTAGTTAATTAATCAATTCATTGTTTGGTCTATAAAATGACCGTCACAGGTTCAAAGTGTGGTCAAATTTGACATCTTCACATGTTTTTGTCCGGCCAACAGCCCAAAACCGAAAGATATTCAGTTTGCAATCATAGAAAACTGAGAAAAAGAGAAAACGATTATGTTTGTGGATTTTTGCCATTTTTGTTTGCAAAATTACTTCAAAACTGTTGCAGCTTAAATTTCTGCCAATCAACTAAATGTTGCTCGATTGACGTTAGAAGTTTCTGGTCAGCTTTTGCTCATATCGGTATGTTTGGTATTAATATAACTGTTGATGTTTTCTGTGTTTCCTGCTGCAGTTTTGGTGGAGGAGCCGCTGTCTCAGGAGAGTGAAGGTGAGTCAAACACTGTCAGGGAAGGAAACACAACTCTGCTGTAGCTCTACGTAGCTTTGTTAAGTTCAGCTAAGTTGTTTCTTATTTGTTAGGTTTGTTATGTTTGGTATTATTTAGTGTAATTTAGTTTGTTAAAGGAAAAAGGATGCTTTCTTGCTGAGAGTAAGATGAGAAGAACGACAACTTGTTGTTTCACAGGTGGTTTTGTGATGATCTATTTCTATTTCTGGACTCTTGTTGTCACAATGAAGTGACAGAAATTACAGGAAGTCAGTGTGCTAAACCAAGAAGTAGTCCGGCACATGACCCCCAGTAAAACCACAACTTGCCACTTTACACTTACAGATAAAACAATCAAGATATAACTTGTTAATTCATGAGCTTTAGAAGTGTTGGAAGGTGAATTTTATCAGCTTTGGAGAGAGCCAGGCTAGCTGTTTCCGGTCTTAATGCTAAGCTAAGCTAACCAAGTGGTGGTAGTGGCAAATTTCCCAAAAATGTTGAACTATTCTTTTAATTTAGCAATTTTGTTCAGCTTCTTTTTCTGCGATGTAGTTATAAAGGGAAAAGAAAACAAATAGAAAACAAATTACATCTGAAAGGCAGCAGAATAAAAGCACTAAAAGAAATCAACTTGTTTTACAACATTTGGAAGTTTCTCTGCGTATCAGCATTAACCAGCCTTATCTGTCATGTCAACACTTACAGACTCTATCATCTCTGATAATGAGTGTCGTTAAGATGTTTTATGTGATAATGACACCGCTCAGGAATCATTAACCTTTATACTGTTGTTTTTATTTGTGCTCTAGTGGAGTCTGGGAAATATCTGACAAGTTCCAAAGTTACACAGGAAGCAGGTACAGTCTTCAGTATTCTTCATTGATGTCTTTTGTCCAAAATATGCATCAGGAAGTCTAGAAAATGTTGATTCTTCTGAACTCATCTCTGCTCACGTGAGAAAAATTCTTCATCATGTTACATTCTGATTTTGTTTGGTTTACACTGACTGTAAAATGTCTTTAATTTGACACCCAGAAAGATGTTTCCACTGTGTTTTATGCAGCTCACTGAGTTTTTTTTAGGAATCTACGTTTCTGTAAATATCGTGTGGTTTTGAGACGTCTGTTCTAGTCAGAAAAATCTGTACAATTTGACAAATAATCTTGGAAAGAAAAAAACAAGTCACTTCAGAGGAATTTAGAAGATGGTTTTAAGGAAGAACAGAGCAGCAAACACAGTAGACGCTGGGCCCCAGTAGCCTACTGGTTAAGATGCTTCCGTCTACTCTCTACTGTCGCTATAATAAAGGCTTAAAAATGCCAGAAGAAAGAAGAAGAAAGACTCTAACTTTGTTCTGGAAAGTTACAGATAAGTGAAGTGATATTTTTTATCTCCTGTCAGAGCCAGTGGGAGAAGCAGAGAACCAGTCTGAACCACCAGTGGAACCAGAACCACAGAGTGAGACGCCCAAACAGACAGAGAGCATCCCTGAAGCTGAAGCTGAGGGTAAACACACACACATACAAGCAAATATTGATTTGTGTTGCAATTTTCAAGACATTAAAGTCATTAAACAAACACAAACAGACACATCACATCCATAATAATAACAATAACCACAGTCATAAATTCAAATCAATACAAGGCAGTTTTTCTTTAAAAGTGTATATACATAGTAAAATAAAGGAATATACACAGCAAAGTACTTTAAATTGGACACAACACATTAGTCCTTAGAGAGATTTCAGTACAGGGTCCTAGATATATCAAACACACATCACCTCTATGTTCAGACCATTTTCCACATTTGCAAGATTAACGTTTTTGCAGTTACCCTTCCAAACAAAACAACCATTTCTTTATACTTATCAGCAAAAGAAAAGGAGCTTGTTGCTGCAACGATGGCTATAAGAGGATCAGCGAAAGCCTCAGAAAAACAATGAATATGTGTTAAGTTTACTGCATGACAAGAAAGAATGTGTTCAATTACTGATCATAGACTTATGTCGATCACAAAGAGGTGAAACATCAGTAAAAAAGCTGTGTAACTTCTCCTGTGTGATGTTGTAAACTGTATAAGACTTCAGCTTCATGTTTGACATTTTCTTTTGCACTCAGTCTGCTTGTACTTAGTTCACCTTTACTTAGCTGCCTTTTATTAAACATCATGAACAAACAGACATTCAGCATTTAAATAGAGACCTACATTCTCGTGTGATTCAAAATACTGTTATGCAAAAACATAAATATACGTGAAATCAAAATAATACATTATTATTAGATTCTTACAACATAATCAAATAATATCCAAAAACAATAATAGTGAAGGACAACATGAAATTAAAGCTGCAAGCAGCGTTGGTCGGGACTTCGCACTCTGGCCCGTCGGGATCAGATCATTTTGCTTTTTAAAAATAAGAGATATTTCTTACAAGTGTGGTGTGCTTTTATTTTGAAAGTTTGATTGACATGTGTACTGTCAGATGTGTAGAGACGATAAGTAACTGCAGCTGGACACAGAAAAATACTCATATATTTGAATGGAGAGTGTGAGTGAACCCACTTTGACCCAAAATTCGGTCAAAATCTTATTTTGAAATTGAGATTGCGGACTTCCTGTTGGATTTAGGTCAGGGGTGTCAGTATATGATTTGTAGGTCTTAATGAGACGAATAATTGAGTTTTGGTTTGATCTCTCTACGACATTCCTACGGGCCATGGTGGCCATTTTAGTTACATAGGTGGTGCTAGAGAGCACAGTTTGGCACTTTAGGGGTTAATTTTTACATTTTATCAAATTGTTCACCAGACCTGATGTGCTTGCCAAATTTGGTGAGTTTTTGAGCATGTTTAGGGGGTCAAATTTAGGGTTTAAGTGGCGTAATAATAAAGAAAGAAACAAACAAACGCACGAAAAACAATAGGAAACTGTTTTACAGTAGTCCTCTGCCTTTTGGGCTCGGTCCCTAATTAGTTAAAATCAAGGGACACAGAAAATAATTCTTCATAATACACTTTTCTTGTTTGTCATAAGTCTTAAAAGTATCCGTGTTCAAATTAAATTCAACCAGAAAAACATTTATGTTTGGGAAAGACTTTGAGAATCTTGCTTTTATGTGGAATTTACCAAATACAAGTATAAGATTCATTATATAACACAAAGGTTTGTTTTTACCTTCAAATTCAGTAATAATGTTCGTAGCCACAGTTGTTGTGGATTAGCTGGTTTTACTGTCTTGAAGTCATGATGTCACTTCCTGTCTAGCTTCTGTAACTAAATACAATCTCTCATTCAGTGTTTTCTTTCATCAGCGTTTATGAAAACATAAAGTGTTTCAGGAGTTTAGTTTCTGTATTGTAAGAACAGTCTACCTGGACCAGTCTGTGACTCTAACAGGTTTCAGGTTAAGCTCATGTGAGACGATCAGGAGCTGAAATGAGCACAATAACTATAAGTTCTGCTATAAAAACATACACAGTCAAAGCCAGAACTGTAAATGTTGTAAAACACACCATCTACTGGCCAACACAGAACGAGCTGCTGACATGCTGGTGACTGTTCTGCAATCAGAAGTCACATGACGGATCAGCCAACACTCACTTTTAATGAAAAAGTTAAAATTTAAAAAAAAAAAGCTTCTTCCACAATGATCCACTTTGTTATCTATTCAACGAGGTCGTGCTGAATAAAAGCCCAACGGTTTACTGTACGTGGTCTGTTTATTCTTGTACTGCTGTCTCTAGTTATCTTGTCTTATTCCTTCATCAGGGGCCAAACTGAAATTATGAGTTGAAAACATGTATTTCCACTTTACATACAGTACTGTGCAAATGTTTTAGGCAATAAAAGTAAAGTGCTTTAAAAAATAATGCCATGAATAGTTTTTTATTCATCACTTAACTTGATACAAAGTTTAGTAAAGAGAAGAAACTTCAAGTAAATCAGTATCTGCTGTGAGCAGCTTTGCCTTTAAAACAGCAGCAGTTCTCCTCAGTGTTTCAGGTACTCAGCAGGTCGGTCGTTCCTGTATCTTTGAGAAGTTGCCACAGTTCTTCCTCAGCTGCTTCTGTCTCTTCATGTTAATCCCAGACTGACTCCATGATGTCGAGATCAGAGACCATCTGTTGCAGGACTGAAGATAGATCTTTATGACTCTGCCTGGATGTTTGGACTCGTCCTGCTGCAGATGATCAGACGCCTCCCTGATGGTGTTGCATTATGGAGAAGAATCTAAACATCTAAAGTGCCTAAAACTTTTACACAGTACTGTACATTTACTGAAATGAAGAGCTAGACTTGATGTATTTTCTTATAAACTAAGTTTAAGTGTTATTATTTAGCTTTGATTCAATTTGTTTTTTGATGGTTTGAAGTCTATGAAGGGAGACAGCCTGTGTGTGGTCCTCCTCATTCAAGCTTTTAAAAGACATTTGCTGCAATTGAGGTGCTTTTTCATTTGATCTTCACCAAATGATTCCCCACATTGATACATACTGATGACGCAGCTGCAGCGCTAGGCTCCAGCCGAAACATCAGCATGTGAACAGGAGGAGCTGAGGATCGAACCGTTCATCCTGTGATCATTGATCTCGTGCTCTACCTGCTGAGCCACAGTCACCCTGCTGCAGAATGTGTTTATTATTAAATGTTAAAGTCTGTCTCTTCCTCCTCTGTTACAGAAACAACTAAGAAACAGGCCGAGGAGAAGCTCAAAGAAAAAGGTTAAAAAAAAACCAGAACATTAACAATGTCTGATTGTTGCGTATTTAACCACACAGCTCTGTTGCATTTGTCTCTGAATCTTTCTCTTTTTTATTTCATTCTCTCTTGTTCCTTCTCTCTCTGTCCTCCAGCAAAGAAGAAGAAACCAAAATTGTTGAATAAGTTTGATAAAACCATTAAGTCTGAAATCGACGCTGCAGAAAAGCTTCGTAAGAAGGTACAGACGTTACACCTGTCTGCTCTCCTGCAAACACACTTAAATGTTCTGTACATTCACTGATATTGCTATCCAGAGAGTACATAACCAGTATTTTTATTCAATATCTCATTCCTTTCTCCCTCTGGAAACTCATTTAACAGTGATATCCCCTTCAGTCTTTATAAAACTGCTCCTGTCTTCCTGGTAGTTTGAGCTAAAATGAGGCACAAGGACATGTATAATTGATGCATTTATTATTTCATTATTTGTTTATTTGTTATTCCTCCCTCTCTGTGTGTCAGGGTAAATTGGAGGAGGCGTTAAGAGCATTCGAGACGCTGGTGCAGCAGTATCCACAGAGCCCCCGCGCTCGCTATGGAAGAGCTCAGGTACACAACAGAGCTGCTGCACAGTATCACAGTACAGCCAACCAACATGGTGATGTAATGACTTCACTGCGCGGGTGTGTGTGTGTGTGTGTGTGTGCACGCAGGCGGAGGACGACCTGGCCGAGAAGATGCGTAGTAACGACATGCTGCAGAAAGCCATCAACAGCTACAGAGAGGCTGCTGAGCTTCCTGATGTGACCTCTGACCTCTTGAGAGCTACGCTGAAGAGACGAGCTGAGAGACAGCAGTTTCTGGGTAACACATACTTTATTTTTTCTCTCCTGTCTACATTACACCGCTTGTGGTATTGCTGTAATCAGGAAGAGCTCGTGTTTACAAAAATATCTCCCTAAAGTCTTCCGTTTAGGAAATCCATCTGGACGTTTTCATGAAAAAACACAAAACAGTTTACAGCCCCTCGCTGCTCTCTTCCGTAACAGACAAAGACACAGGCAAAGCTTTTTTCTTAATTTTTACTGGCTTCAAAGACCTGCTGGTCTGTTTCTGTGTCACCCCAAGTGTGTCTGATACTTTCACACAAACCGTTGGGAGATTTCCTTTCTGGCAGTGGTTCAGTGGTTCAGGAGCTACAGTCGTTTTAGTTTTTGCTCCAAAATAAGGGCAGAATGGAAGAGGTTAATTAACATTCTCGTAGAAGTTTAGAAAACTTTATGTAAATTTACTCTGACGTGGGGGAGCAACAACCTGGTTTCCTCTGGAAACAGGAGCCCGTTTCGCCACATTTACAACATGCAGGCTGCGTCTGTGTCATTTTGACATGATTAACTAATCAAAATAAACATCATACATTGTGACCCATTCATGAGCATGTGAGAGGACTGTAAGACACACAAATGTATCTGCAGTTTCCGAGTGATAGTCATTTGTAAAACAAGACGCTGGCACTCCAAAATCACTTCAGACAAATGTGAGACAAGCAGATCGTCACTGTAAACACACTGCTCAGGAAACTACTTTGTTGTGGGCCAGTGGGAGAAAGTAACTGTCCAATCAGAGCCAAGTATGTAAATTATGTGCCTATCTCTAAGCAAACACAAGGTTCGGGCTTTTGAGAGCTTATTACTTTGAGTCCATGGGCACATCCTAAGTCTCTTAAATTACATCCACGTTTCCCTCACTTACGTCTTTTCCTGGCGTCTTAGTCCCTCCCACCGAGGACGCATGGAGAGATGCAAGGAAACCGAGCGAAGACAGAAGAAACGAGGAAATATGTTTTTAGAGAAATGAGACGTCCTTTCATCTGAAGCGTCATGTGAAGCGACGTCCGTTTGTGAAGACGGCGGCGGCTGATCACAGCCGGATCAGTTGTCAGTCAGCTTTAACAGCTGTAGCGACTTTTGATGGAGTTTGTGTCTGCACACATGTGCGCCGTGTTAACACTAATAAAGGCTCACAGTTATCACTGCAGCAGCTGTTTTCTCTGTTGGACAAACACCTGCACATGAATAAAAACCTGCATTCTGTATTTATTCTGTGTCCTGCTGAGAGGCACAGGAGCCATCTCTACTGCCAGAATACATTTATATTATTTATTCATTATTTATTGATATCCTGATAGTGATAAAACAGCGGACCAGAACATCCTCTGGTTTGAGTGAGGAAATATGAAATAAGAGACTTGGGATGTAGCCCATATGTGTGAGTTGGGCTTAACGCTGCTATATGGGGACTCAGGAGTTGTTTGGCCTGTGCAGGGATTGAACCTGTGACCTTAGCATTATTAGCACCATGACATGGTGGTGTTACTTAGAAATGTAAGGTAATTTTCTGTGATGTCACTTGTAGATTTTTGAAGCTTTAAGTTTGTGATCCAGTATGAAAGTAGTGAAAGTTCAGTTGCATTTGAAGTCTGATTCTGATAATCGGCAGGTTGTTTTTTCTGGATTTGTAAACAGACTTCAAACTTCACTGTATTCAAGAACTTTTCAGAAGGGAAGGTGGGGGGAGGTGACTCAATAAACTGACTGGCCCGTACGGGGATCGAACCCGCGACCTTGGCGTTATTAGCACCACGCTCTAACCAACTGAGCTAACCGGCCATATCAAACCATAATTATCTCTGTCTTTCACACAGAAAATTATGACTTTTTATTTGGTTGATTTGGGTGTGAGTTGGGTGAGCTTTGTAGAGGTACAAACGTTTTCAGTTGTTGCCTGAATCGACTAGTATTTGCTGTGTTCTTATGGGTAATAGAGTCTTTCCTGTGTACACTGTTGGACTGGTATTGAAAGCAGAAAGATCTGCACGTCTCTAAGAGCCCCAAAATGAACTGGTTGAAAGCACTTTCTACTCAAACCTTTTGTCTGATTTCTGCCTTTGTGGTAGATCTTTCTGTGTCAAACATTCAAGATCAGACTCTAAACTTCCCTCTAGAAGGGAAGAATTCTGTCTGGTGATGGATGTTGAATCAAAACTTAACTGGCCCGTACGGGGATCGAACCCGTGACCTTGGCGTTATTAGCACCACGCTCTAACCAACTGAGCTAACCGGCCATGAATACCTGGCTCTCCCTCCTCCACATCAGCTAGTAGAAAGTTGGTGGTATTTGGAAAAAGGGGGTTGTGGCATGTGTGGTCTCTACTGATTTTATTTCTAAAATCTGGACTTTGGGGCCTTTCTATATGTTTGTCCTCAGTGTTTGACACAGCTGATATCACTGTTAGTGTTCTAAGTGTTTCCAGAATTTGATTAATGTTTGCTGTCTGATCAGTGAAGGATTACAGTCTGAGTTTAACATTAGTTACTAATTTGGGGTGATTCCTCTGTGTATGCACGGCTGCTGTGATGTCACTTGCAGATTTTTGAAGCCTGTGTGTGTGCGTGTGGTCCAATCCTGATGATTTGTGCTGAAGTCAGCGGAGTGAGTGTTAGGTCCGGCTGTTTGACTCCTTTCAGCTCCTCGTACTGTAGCTCTGCCTCTGATCAGGCACAAGTACAAAACCAGTGTTATTTTCCAGTTTTTGAATTGCGATGAAACTCCAAACTCCAGTCTGTGTTTTGACAGATTTTGAATAACTTTATTGGCCTATGAGACTTCCAAACTTCACTGTCCAAGGAACTTCTCAAGGTTGTGAGTGTTACCTTAAAAGCTGTGTGGCCCGTACGGGGATCGAACCCGCGACCTTGGCGTTATTAGCACCACGCTCTAACCAACTGAGCTAACCGGCCAGGGACTGATATGTCTCTCACTGTCTCCTACCAGGGTGAGGTGACACTTTTTTTTTAAAAAAAAGGTGAAAGCACTAGTGATTTTTTAAGTTGTCAGAATGTCATTGCACCTGTTTCCTGATCTCTAAAGGATTTCAGCCTGTTTGTCTCCTGTGTGCACTGTTTCATCTTTTCTGTTTCATCTTCCACTTGACACATAAAACAATCTTTACATAACCTCGCATGCAAGGTCTCGATTGGATGTTTGATGTATTTGTGAGTTGACTTCAAACCAAACTTCAGGTTAGAGGAAAAGTCTTTTGACACTGTTGATATTTTCGTTGTGTGAATATTTATATCTATTTTTAAACAACTCTGCGTGCATTTAGATTTTAATCAATTTAGGAACTTATGAAATTGTGATTAGACTCCAAACTGCACTGGTGCTGCTGTTTGGTTAGCGTTGACTCAAAAGTTGTGTGGCCCGTACGGGGATCGAACCCGCGACCTTGGCGTTATTAGCACCACGCTCTAACCAACTGAGCTAACCGGCCATGACATGGTGATGTTGTTTAGAAATTAGAGGTAATTTTTCTTTGTATGCACAGCCGATGCGATGTCACTTACAGATTTTTAAAGCCTGAAGTTTGTGGCCCAATCTTGATGATTTGTGCTGCTATTGAAGAGGTTTTTATACAAGTCTGCATACTGTAGTCACTAAACTTGATGCGTTTTCCCCTTGATCAGTTTCTTTTCATACAGAAAAAAAATCAAGCAAACTGAGTAGAAAGGCTCATCTGAAGAGTGACAAAGTAAATACAGAAAGAAGGTCCTGAAGAAGCTCATATCTTCCCAAATATCAGGAAGGCAACATACCATCCATGTCAGCTGCTAGCAACTGACTGCGCTCATCCACATCCCAGCATGTACTCCTGACTACAGGAGCCGTCTAGCTCAAACTTGCAGCTTTGCAGTCAGATGGAGGTCGGATCATGTTCCCACCTCAAACCGCTCCAGAATTAATTTCTGACCAGATCAAGACTACGTCCTCTAAAAAGTCTGCATGCAGTTGTTTTGGTCTGAATACGACTGCTGTGTTCAGATCTGCACAAATGAACCGCATCAAAGAGGAAAACCAACCAAAGTCCCATTCAACTGGACTAAACAATGCAGGTTTGAAAAGGGTCTGAAGGAGATTTTAAACCTGCGTTCACTTGTTTGAGTGGAATGAACTTTCTCACCTGGCTTTTACGGATGCATTTTGGTTTGATTCTCATGTCGGAAGATTGGTGTTTTTTGATTCGTGATTACTTTGACGTCACCCATTGGTTTGTGGATTCCAGTTTTGAAGCCTTGAGTTTGCCATTTTGACTGTCGCCATCTTGGATTTTTGGAGTCAGAAGTGATGAGAAGTGACCATATTTGAACAAGAGAGTGGAGCTGACCCTAACGCTAGCTGCTAGCTCGGTTAGCATGGTGCATTTACAATCTATGGTTAACTGTGATAATGCTAAAGCTAATGCTAATGTTCACTATCACAAAACAAACTTAAAACCATTAATGTACTCTGTACTCAGGAAAAACTGAGGGAGTTGGATTTAGTACAACTTAACATTGGACAAGCCTTATCAGGTGACCAAAATGTTACAATTGACTTTCATGAACTGAAAAAACACTGAAATAGTGACAGCTAGGGCTACGCCTATACAATGCGACTCCAGTGTTACACGATGGTCACATGACCTAACCACGTTGCCATCATAGCGACTTGTCAATCACATCGTAGCCACTTCCTAAAGCATACCTTGCTTTGAATGAACATCATGCTGTATTGAAGACTTGAAATTAGCAATTGAGACCATAAACTCATTAGGAAAGAGTTTACTGAGGTAATAAATCAAATGAGAAGTGGGGTCATTATCTCATAGACTTCTATACAATCAGACTTGTTTTTGGAGCCAGTGGAGTCGCCCCCTGATGGTCATTAGAGAGAATGCAGGTTTAAGGCACTTCTGCGTTAGCTTCACTTTTCAGACCCTGAACTACCTGCTTACTGTAATCAAGAACTTTTCGTCATGTATTGTTTTCCCATAAAAACTGTTTGACCTGCACAGGAATCGAACCCTAAACATTGTCATCTTTAGCACCACACTCTAACAGACTGAGCCAACTAGCCATGACATGATAGGCATCATAGGGTGCTGTCTGTCAACTGAGTGAGTATGATTGGCTGAGAGACCTGTTATTCATGCTAACAATACCCACTCAAGCACAAATTTATACTATTCTATTCTAAAATGACTGAATCAAACATATTCAGGAAGACTTTAGTCGCGATATCTGCATTTTTTGATGTTTTATTGCACTAAAAGCTCACTATCCTTCTATCATCATTCAGATATGATTGAAATAAAATACTGAAAACTGAAAGCGGTGTTATATTATTGTTTCTCTCTCTCAGGTCGGATGCGTGGGTCTCTGGCGACTCTAGAAAAGTTGGTTCAGCTCTTTCCAGAAGACGTCAGTCTGAAGAACGACCTGGGCGTCGCCCACCTGTTACTAGGAGACAACAAGGGCGCCAAGAAGGTCTATGAGGAGGTGTGTGAACACTGTTAGCTTTATTTTAGCTTTCATGTTTAGTTTGAGTGACAGGAGTTTGTTGGAGTTTCAGTGCTGGTAAAAACTTTAACTGTGTTGTTCTTTATTTTGATTGGCTGTCTGTCCTCTGTGCCGCCCCCACCAGGTCCTGGCAGTTTCCCCTGGCAATGGCTTTGCTAAAGTTCATTACGGCTTCATCCTGAAGTCAGAGAACAAGATAGCAGAGAGTATACCATACCTGAAGGTACACACACACACACACACACACACACACACACACACACACACACACACACGTATGTTTATATCTATACTTATGAGGACCTTCATTCAGCACATTTACACATACATAGAAGAAACCAGGTTCCTCTGAGATCTACGAGTCCCATGTACATGCAGCAAGTCAGTAAATCAAATTCTTTCTTAAGAGAAACTGGCTTATCTGTTTTAAGGGGGTTTTGAGGTTGATACAAGTCGCTGCAATTATGAAATAATACAATCAGGTACACCACCGTGAGATATAGAAACAGAGAGGTTTACGTGTTTCCTTGAAGGGAAATAACCTTGTTTGTTTTGTGAGATTGAAGGTCAAATCCATTCCATGTCTTATTGTTCATTACATGATGATTTCAGTACTTGCGTTTCAGTAAAATGTCTTATATTTCTGATGGACTCTTCGAGATGGACGATTATAAAGAACTTGAGCTGTGTTTTAGGAGGAGAATCTTCTTTGTGATTGATTTTATTTGGGGAGCCTCTTTGTTTGTTCTGTTCTTCTCTGACAGATGTTTCACCAAGGCAACAATACTTGTCTTATGAATCCATGTGGGCTGGGTGCTTGTATGTGCATGACACAATAAATAACACAACTAACTAACAACAATAGATCCCTGAGCCCAGAACCTAAACCTTTCCCTCTCCACATCTTTCTCCAGGAGGGTTTAGAGTCAGGTGAACCCGGGACTGACGATGGGCGTTTTTATTTCCACCTGGGAGATGCTCTGCAGAGAGTCGGAGACAACAGCGTGAGTAACACACACACACCCACAGTACATTTGTCACTTTATTTCCAAACATAAATGTAGATTGATGAACACAATCAGTCCTGCAGTAAAGTCTGTTGATCACATGGTGGTGCCAAAGAGTCTGATCTGAACTAAACAGAAACAAGATTTAGTGCCTGAACAATTTCCTGATAATTGATTGAAGTGAAACAAAACACCTTAAATTTGTATGGCATTGCATTATCTCCCAAGGTGTTTTGTTGTTTTGTTGTGCCCCTTGGACAAAATAACCGAAATACCTGTGCACTGTAATGCCATATCGGAAACATTAACATCACAAAGAGTTTCCTCAACATCTGGCTGACGAAAAAACTGAACATTGCTTGAGTATATTCTCAAGAAATGCTCACATTGAATTTATCTTCTCAGAAGACCCAGCAGCCTTGGTGTTAGTCAGCATATTTTATAACTGGTGTACAAAATTGTTGAGAGTTTTTTAACTTCATCTTCCCGTCTGGTACCGTCATTTAACCTCTTCCAGTCCTACCCCCCTACCATAGACCCATTTTTGGGGGGGACAGGGGATTTTTAGGGTGAGATAGCAGGTCAACAGTATATGCCACATAGAAGTGGTATACATCATCTGAAAGCTGGGAGCCTGAAGATTATTTCGAGATGCAGCTCAGCACTGTGTGGCAAGTTTTCCTAGTAATAAATCTGTAATGAACATTGTGTTTTGGTTAGGCGCCTATTCAAATTTTGAAAGTTTAGAGCATATAAGAGCTTAGAACATTATGTCTCATAATTCACCTGGACTAAACCATTTATAGAGTGACTGGTGTGACCTTTAAAGTTTGTTGGCCCGTACGGGGATCGAACCCGCGACCTTGGCGTTATTAGCACCACGCTCTAACCAGCTGAGCTAACCGGCCATGTGATGGAGATGTCATTTTGAAATTAGAAATAATTCTACTGTTTATGCGCAGCCAATGCGATCAATCTCACTTGCAGATTTTTGAAGCCTAAGGTGTGAGCTTTGTAGAGGTACAAATGGTGGTCAACGTTTTCAGTTGTTGCCTGAATAGATTAGTATTTGCTGTTTTCTTATGGGTGATAAATTCTTTCCTGTGTACACTGTTGGACTCGTATTGAAAGCCGAAAGATCTGCACACATTACTAAGAGCCCCAAAATAAACTAGTTGAAAGCACTTTCTACTCAAATCTTTTGTCTAGTTTTTGCATTTGTGGTAGATCTTCCTGTGTCAAACATTGGAGATCAGACTCCAAACTTCCCTCTAGAAGAGAAGAATTCTGTCTGGTGATGGATGTTGACTCAAAACTTAACTGGCCCGTACGGGGATCGAACCCGCGACCTTGGCGTTATTAGCACCACGCTCTAACCAACTGAGCTAACCGGCCATGTGATGGAGAAGTTATTTAGAAATTAAAAGTAATTCTTCTGTTTATGCACAGCCGAGTGTCACTTCCAGATTTTTGAAGCCTAAGGTTTGTGGCCCAAGAGAGATTTCAAACTTGCGTTCATTTGTTTGGGTAGAGTTAACGTTCTCACCTGGCTTTTAGTGATACATTTTGGTTCATTTGAATGTTTTTCTGTGTGGAAAGAAATGTGCGTGGAAAGTTTTCTAACTGATCCAGACCAGAGGAAAGCAACTACAGGTTTGATTCTTTCAGTCTCTTTGCATGTTGGTACATTTTCTAAGTTCTTTGATCAAACTCCAAACTCTACTGTACTGAGGATCTTGTTGAGTGATGGTTATCTTAAAAGGTATTTGGCCCGTACGGGGATCGAACCCACGACCTTGGCGTTATTAGCACCACGCTCTAACCAACTGAGCTAACCGGCCATATCAAACCATAATTATCTCTGTCTTTCACACAGAAAATTATTACTTATTTGGTTGATTTGGATGTGAGTTGGGTGAGCGTTGTAGAGGTACAAATGGTGGTCAACGTTTTCAGTTGTTGCCTGAATAGATTAGTATTTGCTGTGTTCTTATGGGTGATAAATTCTTTCCTGTGTTCACTGTTTGACTGGTATTGAAAGCAGAAAGATCTGCACACATTACTAAGAGCCCCAAAATGAACTGGTTGAAAGCACTTTCTACTCAAATCTTTTGTCTGATTTCTGCCTTCGTGGTAGATCTTTCTGTGTCAAACATTGGAGATCAGACTCTAAACTTCCCTCTAGAAGGGAAGAATTCTGTCTGGTGATGGATGTTGACTCAAAACTTATCTGGCGTGTACAGGATCAAACCTGTGACCTCAGCGTTATTAGCACCACGCTCTAACCAACTGACTTAACCAGCCATGAATCCTACATCAGCTAGTAGAGGGTGGTATTGGGGAAAAAGAGGGCTTTGTTATTTGTGGTCTCTACTGATTTTCTGTCCAAAGTCTGGGCTTTGGGGCCCTTCTATATGTTTATCCCTAGTGTTTGACACAGCTTATATCACTATTTGTTGTGTAAGTATGTGTGGTGGTTACTCTTGCCAGGATTTGAAAATTTGGGTTTAGCCTGATTTTTCATCATGTTTGTTGTTTGGATTTTCCACTTGACATTGAGGAGTGTTTTTTACATAACTTCTACATTCTCATTACATGTTGGTTTGTTTGCTAGGATAGTTTTTTTTAAGTTAGACTCCAAAGTCACCTGTGCTAAACCATTTATAGAGTGACTGATGTTACCTTTAAAGTTTGTTGGCCTGTACGGGGATCGAACCCGCGACCTTGGCGTTATTAGCACCACGCTCTAACCAACTGAGCTAACCGGCCATTTGATGGAGAAGTTATTTAGAAATCAGAAGTAATTCTACTGTTTATGCACAGCTGATGTGATCAGTGTCACTTGCAGATTTTTGAAGCCTAAGGTTTGTGACCCGAGAGAGATTTCAAACCTGTGGTCATTTGTTTGAGTCAAGTTAACGTTCTCACCTGGCTTTTAGCGATACATTTTGGTTCATTTGAATGTTTTTCTGTGTGAAAAGAATCCAAAACAAGTTTTCTAACTGATCCAGAGCAGAGGAAAGCAACTACAGGTTTGATTCTTTCAGTCGTTTTTCATGTCAGTACATTTTCTAAGTTATTTGAACAAACTCCAAACTCTACTGTACTGAGGATCTTGCTGAGTGATGGTTATCTTAAAAGGTATTTGGCCCGTACGGGGATCGAACCCGCGACCTTGGCGTTATTAGCACCACGCTCTAACCAACTGAGCTAACCGGCCATATCAAACCATAATTATCTCTGTCTTTCACACAGAAAATTATGACTTTTTATGTGTTTGATTTGGATGTGAGTTGGGTGAGCTTTGTAGAGGTACAAATGGTGGTCAACGTTTTCAGTTGTTGCCTGAATCGATTAGTATTTGCTCTGTTCTTATGGGTAATAGATTCTTTCCTGTGTTCACTGTTTGACTGGTATTGAAAGCAGAAAGATCTGCACGTCACTAAGAGCCCCAAAATGAACTGGTTGAAAGAACTTTCTACTCAAACCTTTTGTCTGATTTCTGCCTTCGTGGTAGGACTTTCTGTGTAAATCTTTGGAGATCAGACTCTAAACTTCCCTCTAGAAGGGAAGAATTCTGTCTGGTGATGGAAAAAGAGGGCTGTGTTATTTGTGGTCTCTACTGATTTTCTTTCCAAAGTCTGGACTTTGGGGCCCTTCTATATGTTTGTCACAGCTTATATCACTATTTGTTGTGTAAGTATGTGTGGTGGTTTCTCTTGCCAGGATTTGGCAATTTGGGTTTAGCCTGATTTTTCATCATGTTTGTTGTTTGGATTTTCCACTTGACATTGAAGAGTTTTTTTACATAACTTCTTCATTCTCATTACATGTTGGTTTGTTTGCTAGGATAGTTTTTTTTTAAATTAGACTCCAAAGTCACCTGTGCTAAACCATTTATAGAGTGACTGGTGTTACCTTTAAAGTTTGTTGGCCCGTACGGGGATCGAACCCGCGACCTTGGCGTTATTAGCACCACGCTCTAACCAACTGAGCTAACCGGCCATGTGATGGAGAAGTTATTTAGAAATTAGAAGTAATTCTTCTGTTTATGCGCAGACGAGTGTCACTTGCAGATTTTTGAAACCTAAGGTTTGTGACCCGAGAGAGATTTCAAACCTGCGTTCACTTGTTTGAGTCGAGTTAATGTTCTCACCTGGCTTTTAGTGATGCATTTTGGTTCATTTGAATGTTTTTCTGTGTGGAAAGAAATGTGTGTGAAAAGTTTTCTAACTGATCCAGACCAGAGGAAAGCAACTACAGGTTTGATTCTTTCAGTCTTTTTTCATGTTGGTACATTTTCTAAGTTCTTTGATCAAACTCCAAACTCTACTGTACTGAAGATCTTGTTGAGTGATGTTTATCTTAAAAGGTATTTGGCCCGTACGGGGATCGAACCCGCGACCTTGGCGTTATTAGCACCACGCTCTAACCAACTGAGCTAACCGGCCATGACATAGTGGTTTTTCGTAGAAGTAAGATGTCATATGAACATTCGATGTGATGTCACCTGCAGGAAGAAGGTCCTGCAGAGGCTCCTATCTGCCCAAATATCAAGGAGACACCATACATTGTTGTTAGTTTAGGTTGAACCTTGATGCATTATCCGGCTAGCTGCTAGCAACCAAAGAATCAACTTTTTAAAGAGGTTTGAAAACTCCCTCATTGCATGTTCGTACCTTTTCTAAGTTCTTTGATTAGACTCCACATTTTACTGTTTTTTTTATTTTATTGAGTCAGTTTCTAAGTACTTAGTATACGGAGAATCTTACTGAGTAAATGTTATCTTAAAAGTTTGTTGGCCCGTACAGGGATCGAACCCGTGAACTTGGCGTTATTAGCACCACTCTCTAACTGAGCTAACCAGCCATTAGTGTAGGAGTTCACTTATCCACTAAAAGTGAAAAAACTTGTATCAGACAAGCTTTATTAATAGAAAATCAGTAGTTTGTTTCTTTGTTAATGTTCAACATTTTATCCCAGTCTTGTTTGCCCATACCTCGCTTATTGGAGCATTGTTTGGGCTTCCACCAAACTTAAAATCCTCCTGTTTAGTAACGTTTAGTGGTGAGACAGACAGTTCAGCCCTGCTTTTTCTGTGATTTGAACTTTCTATTTCCAATATAACTTATATCTTTATCTACCAATAATAATAATACTAATAATATTAATAATTGGTTTTGTATGGCACTTTTCAAGCTAAGAGCACCAAAAGCTTTCCAGTGCAGATAGACAGCTGAAAAGACAATCGCAGGTATAAAAACAACAGAAAAATACAATCAAACAAAAAAAGACAGTTACAAATAAAATAATCCATTAAGTAAAACAGTTAAAACAAAAGAGCTGTAATTGTGTAAGCAAATATGTCTAGATGTCACAGAAGAAGTCTATAAAAATGTGTTTTAAGACAAGATTTAAAAGCTGAGAGTGTAAACAGACATCTGAATTTGGTTCCATGGTATCGTTTTTTCCAGACTTCAGTAGTTCACTCATATAAAAGCAGCCATTAAACCCACTTGCATCTTCCAACATTTGAAAGATTGTCCCAAATGAAATCATTTCATTGCTTTATAACCAGCAGTTACAGTATATTCTCTCTCTCTCTCTCTCTGCAGGCGTATCACTGGTATGAGTTGGGTCACAAACGTGGTCATTTTGCCTCAGTGTGGCAGAGATCTCTGTACAACGTAAATGGACTGAAGGCTCAGCCGTGGTGGACGCCTAAAGAGACCGGATACACTGATCTGGTCAAGGTACGCTGTCAGGATATGTCAGTCACACGAGTATAATGCAGGTTTATCAGTAAAAGTCTTTAAAGTGAATGTTGCGTGTTTGTGTTCAGACGTTGGAGAGGAACTGGAAGACGATCAGGGATGAAGCTCTGGCTGTGATGGACCAGAACACCGGACTGTTCATACCTGAGGAGGAAAACCTCCGAGAGAAGGGAGAGTGGGGCCAATACACACTCTGGCAACAAGGTACACACAAAAATACACAAAATTGTTGCTGCCACACTGGTGTTGAGATGAGATCTGATAGATAGATACATAATTTCACATGTCGTAGCAGCTGAGATAATAAGCAACATGTCATAAAGCATGTAAAGAGAAAATTCAGTGACTAAAAGTGTGTAACTATAGTATATTAAAAAATAACTACAGAATATAGTTATTATATATTATGTTATAATATATTCACCTGAGAGGTTTGGAAAAATGTGCAGATTTACAAAACTGTAGAATAGGCTGATATGGATAAACAGAGAATGCAATTATTAACATTTTTGCAGATAAAAACTGTGTTAAATATGTAAATATATAGATACTAGACTGAAATTTCATGGATTAAAGGTTATTAAAGGTATGAGCAAGATTTGTGAGAGATGTGTTTAATATCTTTGTAACTCAGATACAAATGGAATATCT
Organism: Thunnus thynnus; assembly: GCF_963924715.1. Taxonomy (NCBI): domain Eukaryota; kingdom Metazoa; phylum Chordata; class Actinopteri; order Scombriformes; family Scombridae; genus Thunnus; species Thunnus thynnus. Next base: position 2,434,157 of record NC_089537.1, on the reverse strand, counting down.
TTGGGTTTTGGACTCTTCGTTGGACATCCAGGAATATATTTATAGACTAATTGATTAATTGATAATGAAAGTAATCGTTAGTTGCAGCCCTAAAGAGGTTTGACTGTATTTTGTGTGTCTGTGTTTAGGGAGGAAAGCTGGAAATGCCTGTCAGGGCGTCCCAAAGACCTGCTCACTGCTGGAGAGATACCCTGAAGCTACAGGCTGCAAGAGAGGACAGGTACACACACACACACACACACACACACACACACACACACACACTGATAGATAAACTAGACAAGAGCTCAAAAAGACAAAATCATTCAGAACGCTGATTGATAGTCAAGTTAGACAAATGTGCGCTCTATGTTCTGCTTTAATGGAAGTATTCATGTTTCTCTTATAAAAGTGAGAATACCTCCAGGTTGAGGACTCTCTCATCATTGGACTAAAGGTGTGTTCAGACAAAAAGTGAATCTAAACACGGGACCTGTTTAATCGCCTCAAACAGCCACTTTACCGACTGTATGTTAGTTGTAAGCTAGCTAGCGACAGACGCACTCACCGTGTGTGTGTGTTAGACTAATGTTAGACTCACAGAGACTTTGGTCTTTATAGTACAAGTGTTGCTTAAGTTTCTTTCCTTCTCAATGCACCTTAGAAGTAGGTGAAGTTGTGCCAGAGATCCCTCCTCTGATCTGAGAGCTCAGCAGGAACTCCTGTCTGTTATTTCCCTCCGGTCTCGTCTCTGTTTGTTATAGAGTTGCAAAGTGAGGGGAGAGATATTTCCACTGTCTCCGGTTCCAAAAGGAAAAGTCTCATGAATATGTCCCACAGACGATGTTACGTGACTCAGTTCTCTCTCTTCTATGGTTTGGATCAACATGAAATCCTCCCGGTTAAATCATCAGAACAAAAGATGAACAACTGCATTTCAAAATATCTGATTTTTTGATAAAAAGTCGAAGCTACAAGACTGTGGACATAAAAATTTCAAGCTAGAAGTTAACTACGACACTCAAGTTGCATTTCAGCAAAAAACATCCAATCACAGAGCTAAAAATTGTGTCAGGTGCCCCGTTAACGGCGGTCAGAACTGAAAGATTACAGCGTTGAGAAAACCGAAACTTAACTCAGTTCACTTTTAAAGTTTGGTTCAATCTTGGATGAATTCAGCAACTTTGACGCCACATTTTGTTCTCAGCAAAGCTTTTTGAATTAGCTACCGCTCTGATTCGTGACTCTGACTGGCCTCTTCTCCATAGCAACGGTGACCGAGGCTCATGGGTATTGTAGTATTTTGAACAGTCCACCAAAATGATGGACAAAAACAAAACAAAATTGAAATGATTAAAACAGAGGGCCATAACTTTAACATATAGGATCGTTACATTATCCCAGAGAGTCTCTATGTTCAGTGACATCGAGGGAATCATTAAAAGAACATTTTTAAATGAAAATACAGCATGAGGAACAACTCTTCAGTGACCAGCAGCTCCTCACACTTTGCAACTCTATTACAAAGATTCATAAAGTCCACAGATTAACGACAGAACTACTCTGAAATTTCTCATCTGCTGTCAGATGTGTCAGTATGCTGATTTTGAGGATTTCATTGCTGAAAAATATGCTTGAATTTAAAAACCAAATCGGTGCTTTCACCCTCTGAACCTCGACAGTTTTAGATGTAAACTTCTTGAAATAACTATAATAATAATGGAGTTTATTTTGTGATCAGACCTTAAATAAGTGATAATCTGTCGGTTTTGATATATTTCCCTTTTGAATCTTTCTGTGTGTTCAGATTAAGTTCTCGGTGATGCAGCCAGGTACTCATGTGTGGCCTCACACCGGTCCAACCAACTGCAGACTGAGGATGCATCTCGGCCTCGTCATCCCTAAACAAGGCTGCAGGATTCGCTGCACCAACCAGACCAAGTACTGCAACCGTCCTCATCCTTATTCATAATCTCCTCTTGTCTTTTTCTCTCTCCTCCGTTGCTCCTATGTTTCAACGTTTGGTTTTTGTTTTTGCTTCTTCTTCTTTTCTTCCTTGTCCTCTTTCTTCTTCCCCTACTCCCTCTTCTTCTTCTTCTTCATCTTCTCTTAGTCCTTCCTCCCTCACTCAACGTTTTCTTCTTTCTTCTCCTCAGTTTCTCCTCTTTTCTCTCCTCACTTTTGACCTTTTTGTTTTCTTTTACATTTTCTTTCCTATCCTCTAATTTTTCACCTCCTCTCCTTTCATTTCTTCTTCTCTCCTCAATCACTCCCTCATCATTTTTCCTCCCCACCTCACTTCTTCTCTTCTCTTCATTCTCATCTCATTCTTCCTCCTCTCCACTCTTCTTCACTCTTTAAGTGTCTCAAATGGATGTTTGACTGATTTGTGATTAAGACTCCAAACTTCATTGAAACTTCTAGGAAATTAAGAACTTCTCAGTGCAGGTGTAAGGGTCCATTTATGGCTGCTCAGAACTGGTTCTTAGGACATGTTGTCCAGTCATATCTGAAATAAAATGTATTTATAGTTATAGAGAGGGGAGGGGGACGGGGAGACATGATATCCTTTAAATACTGTTATTTTAAGACAGTCTCTCCTGGAGGTCAGTCATAGTTTTGCACTCGGCTGTTCACATGAAAAAGGACATAAATAGTTGTGTCATGAATGAAGAAGGAGAGCTGAGACCCTTTCTCACCTCCGCACAGCAGGTCGATCACGGTGTAAAGTGGGTGTGAACGTCAGCTTGTCTGTTTCAGAAGTTACAGTGCACTGCCTCCCCTTAACCTGCCTGTGAAAAGGTGTTTCATGGGCATTTCCACAGTCCTTAAATGTTGTGTCAATAAGCTGATTGGCCCGTACGGGGATCGAACCCGCGACCTTGGCGTTATTAGCACCACGCTCTAACCAACTGAGCTAACCGGCCACATGAAACATCTCTCACATATTCACACCAGACCAGAAAAACATGACTGTAGTCCTGATTTGCGTGAGGAAATAAATCGTCAGCAACTATTTTTTATAATCGATTGTTTTAAAGCACAAATATCAAACGTTCCCCAGTTCCAGCCAGTCATCTGTGAGGATTTGCTTTCGGATTCAAAGATGTCACCTTTAGGGCTACAACTAACAGGTTGGTCCTTAAAACGTCAGAAAAATCAAGGTGACGTCCTCAAATTTTTTGTTTTGTCCCGACCAACAGTCAACAACCCAAAGATATTCAGTTTACTGTCATGGAGGACTAAAGAAAGTATAAAACATTCACATTTGAGAAGCTGGAGTCAGGATATTTGAACATTTTCTTCTAATAAAATGACTCCAAACAATTAATCGATTATTGAAATAGTTGGTGGTTAATTTAATAGTTGGCGATTAATCAGTTAATTTGCTAATCATTGCAGCTTTAGTCACCTTGGATTTTAGGAAACTGACGGATATTTTTCAGTTTTCAGATGTTTCATAGAGAAAGTCATCGTTAGTTGCAGCTCTACGGAAGTTTAAATGTACATCGCTGTTTCTCAAAACCTCAACGTCTCTCCTAGTCGACTCCTGAACGATACGTTTTTAACAGCGTCGGTCAAACTTTTCTTCTATACCAACATTTTCCTAATTCCTCTGGTCCAGACTGAAATCTCTCAACAACTATTGGTTGATTGTCACAACATTTGGTTCACACATTCACACCATCCTCCTCCTAACCTCTCATTCTTCTTCATGTCTGACCTTGCAGGGAGTGGGAGGAAGGTAAAATCCTCATCTTCGACGACTCCTTCGAGCACGAGGTTTGGCAGGACGCCGACAGTTACCGCCTCATCTTCATCGTAGACGTCTGGCACCCGGAGTTAACCTCGTATCAACGCCAGCATCTGAGCTCAATATAGATCAGCCTGAACACACAAGGTAACATAAGGACACAGACGGGCCGACCGATTCTTCTTCTGTGGATAAACTGCTACAAACACTGACTGGCTGAATGTGAGGAGAATCACACGGCAGACGGACTGACTGACTGTTGATTTTTAGTTTTCTTTTTTTTTTTTTTTTTTGTGGATAAACTACTAAAACTACCGCAGACTGTCGAATGATCAAAGCATCAAACTGAAGGATGGAAATGAAAAAAAAAAAGTGTGTATTTTTTTCTGGATTATACTACTGACTTGATAATGTTTCACCAAAAACAAACTGAACACATACGGTACTTGTTTTAGCTCTGTTTGGATCGGGTTCAAGGTTCCTACAATCATGGAAATCTTGCGAACATTATGGAACTCAAAATTTATTTTCTAGCTCCTGAAATGAGTTTATTTTCAGGTCTGTTGTTTGAAAAAATGATTAAATGAGTTACAAACGTTACTGAGAGTCTAAAACCAAAACCAGCTCTCGTTATTTAGTTTCTTAACTGTTAAATTGTGAAATAAGCGTATAAACACTACAATATCGAACAGATAGAAATATATTTCCTGCCTTCATTACACTTTAAAATGTCTCACATACAGTTTTGATAATAATTTTGCTTGTTGCCATTGTTCTGTAAAATGTCAGAAACCTTTCATGAACTGAAAAGAAGCCTTAATTTTAGCTCAACCACTATGCATTTTTCTTCAGTTTATCCTGGTGCGTTTTAAGTTCTGTTCACTCACTTTTTCATTACTTTTGCACAATAACATTGAAACACAAGATGTTATAAAAGATTATATATATTTTTATTAAAAATAAAAAAAATACAGAAAAAAATGGCAACCACAAAAGTTGTGTCCATTTGTCCCAGTCTGTGTTTATCTGGTTCTCTTCCAGTTTGGCTTTTTAAATGTTTCATCAGATGAAATGTGTTTTTGTTGGTTTTTTTTGTCCCCAAACAGCAAAATGAGACAGAAGTTAAAACGTGAAAATCAGCAGTGAAGTTCTGTGCAGCTCTGAATGTTTTAGATCTCAACAACTCGTAGTTCTGATTGATTTTATTTTGCTCTTTTTCCAGTCTGCACTGCTTTTGGACGTTTTGAAGGTTCATTTGACGATCCCGTTTGAAAATAATCTGCTTTCTGTTTCTGTAACGAGAACAAAGCTTCCAGGGTTACACTTCCTGTTCACCATCCAACAAAAAAACAGAAAATATTCACTTCAAACTTAAGAAATAATAATTCATACACTTGGGCTGTTTCTACATCTTGTACTTATTCTGTTTCCTGTTGCATAATTTACATTACACCTCGTTGAATATGATGAATATGAATTTGCCTATAACCAAATATCACTATAACCAAATATTTCCACAGAGTTATCACTGTTTCATCTCATATCATACAAGTACTTCATGGTTCTGATGATGAAAACTTGATTATGGATTCTAATGTTACTTTCCTGCATAATTTAAAGGGACAGTACAATCAAAAACATGAGTTTTGGGGGATCTTTCTTAAAGGGGACATATTCTGCTTTTTCTGGTTTTCTGTTATTTATAACCTGTTCTGATGTCGGATGTTAAACATTGTTAAAAACTTGAGGTGAATGTATGTAGAAATGCTGCCTGCAAGTCAAAAGTCAGGGCATCAACCTGCTCTGAAGCTTCATTTGTGATGTTTTATTTCTACCTTGCTGAAGAGCTGACATCAGCTCATCGCACATGCACATAAACAGCCGTCCGTTTTGTAGCCTTTGTTGCTAAGGTGGTTGCTAAGATGTTTCCATGTTCTGTTCACGTTGTTGGCTCGAACATGTACGGATGTATTTGAGAAGTTGACATTTCAGGTAAAGAAATTAAAGAACTTGGTGAAATCCTGCTACTATAGTTTATTTCATGGTTTGTTGACGTCATCTCTGGAAGTCTGCCGAGGGGCGTCTCCCAGGAGCTGACCAATCAGAACAGAGTGGGCTCATCAGGAGGCGGGGCCTTAAAGAGACAGGAGCTAAAACGGCCTGTTTCAGACAGAGGCTGAACTGAGGGGCTGCATAAAGGACCAGTAGAAGATAAATAAGGAGTTTTTAACTAGAGTTAAGTACTTTTGACACTTTGAGGACCCAAACCCAAAATGTGATCTGCTGCAGTAGTGAAAATGTCTCCAAGCACCAAATACCCAAATAATTTGGACTTATTGTTTTGTTTTTAGTAGCCTGTCCCGTTAATGTCCCCTTTCAGAATAACACCCCCACTGCTGAATGAAACACAACACAACCACATTGGTGTAAATGTTTACTTCTATACATTCATTGAAAGGAAATACATTACATTACAGTCGAGTGGAGATCAGTGTAGCCCTGATGATGAGTCGAACACACTGCAAAAAATCATGACAAACTTGGCAAGTCGCTTTTATCCTTCATGGATATTCCACATTATCATACAATATTTTCTTCAGATATTTAAGTGAAATTATCAACATGCAAATCTTCTCAGAATCTGATTTTACTCGTCGTATTTTCGGATTTCAGACAGAAATCAGAATTATTTACGCTGCAGGAAATAAAGATAATTTAACTTTAAATATCTTTGCCTAATATAAGCCAAGTGTATCACTTTTTTTGCAGTGTAGTAATACTAGTAACAATAATATACAATCTTCAAATAAGTTAAATTCAATAAAAACAATCTTTCCCTTAATTGCAGGAGAGGTTAAAGGTGATAGTTTGGCATCCTGTGGTTTCTTCACAGCACAATACTTGTATAAAGAAATATTTCACTCTGGTAGAACTTTTTTTAAAACTTTTTCATGCATGTGAACTGTCATCCGGTTATAGTGTCCGTTTTTTGGCAACATGTGCAGTGTTGTTATTGTGAAATGCTTGTGCAAAGTCGGTCTAACATGACGTGATTTTGTTAATAGGTAAAAGAAAAAAGGTGAAATTATTCTACCAAAGTGAAGTTTCTTTTACGACGTCTTTCCTTCCTTTTTATAACTGATGAGTGTGAATGTGTCCGCCTCTGTTGGATTTGTAGTTATTTCAGGTTTCTGGAAGTCCGGTTACAAAAATATTTGGCTGAAATAAAAGTGTTTTATACATATTAAGGGGAAAATACTCCAGCAAGTAGATGAAGAATTTAGTTTGTTAAAGAAGACGCTGTGTCAGAGTCACTGTGAACTTTAGATTCACACTTCAGAAAACCTTGAAACTAAATGTTTTTGGTAGCATTCCGATATTTAAAGTCTCACCAACAAGAATTATCTTTAAATGTAGATTAAATCATTGCTTTTTCAACATGTCACACCACAAATTTAAACTAAAAAAAGAATCCTTCTCAACTTTTATTGAAGGCTGCATTGATTGATTTTTGGCCACTAGGGGGCAGCAAAACAATGACATATTATTGCCTTATAAAGTGTTGTGGCTAACATGCTAGCAACCAGCTGCCTACTGTCACATCCAGCTGACACAGAACAACACGATCGTCCCATTGATAATGACTTGTGGTGTTCCTCAGGGTTCTATTCTTGATCCTTTATATTTTTGGTTAAATCTACCAGGATTATGTTTTAATTGTCCATTTAGTGGTACCATAACAAACTAAAAACACAACATCTCATACATTATCAGCTTACTGTATAGAGTGATTCTGATCATCCCATTGGAGTCGTGTTTGTCACCATCTGATGAATGTAAGTCCAATATTCACTATCCGTTCAGCTCTGGTTTGGTCTCCACCAGCTCCTGAGAAAAATATTTGGCTCTTTAGCTGCTAAATGCTCCACCATCTTCACCATCTAGTCTCTAACTTTGTCTGCTGTTAGCTGCTGGAAACACTGAGACTGAACCAGACAGGAAATGTTACGTAAAACCAAAACTAGACGCTAAAAGAGGCTAAAAACCTCCTCGGTAGAGTAGTGATGGTGAGAATTCTATGTGGGCTTTTCACCACAAGCAACACCTTTTGTGTTACATAATGTAATTTGAACTATTGTTTATATAAAACATATTGATTAGCGCTGCTTTAAATCGTACATTTTCTCTTGAAATGTACGATTGATGCTGTGTTGATTCGCTTAAAGCTGAAATTTGAGGTTGCTTTGTTTTCACGCTCTGCTGCAGTTTTGAAGTTGACAATTAATGTGTCAGTCATTATTTTGATTTATAAATTAAATTTTCATGAAATGTCAAAAACAGAGTGAAGATGAGCCATCACAAGTTTTGAGAGATGAAGACGATGTCTTCAAATCTCTGTTTTGTTCAACCAATTGAATTTACAATCATTTAAAACTGATAAGAGCTGGAGCCAGATAATATATGCCATTTCTACTTCATTAAACAACTGAAGCAATTAATCAATTATCAACTTTTTGGATATTAATTTTCTGTATTGAGTAATCAGTTAATTCACAGTTTAAGCTTTAACTGATCTCACATTTAAATCTGGGTTTATCATTCTAAATAAACTATAATTAAACTTAATCTTTGTTTAAATAATTTCTTGTTGGTGTGACTCGTAATATCACTTGTATTTGATTGTTCTGTAATTCTTCAGATTTTCTGTCTTCAGTAACGTGGCGTCACTGAAAATCACTTTGTTCTCTGAGGTTTTTAAAATAAAGTTTCACCACATCGTTGCAGTCGAAACACGACTCACCATATTTCTTCATTCTCAGGTTTCTTTTGGCTCACGGTAACATAATCGCATCACAGATTAAATGTGATCTCTCTTTTTTTTCTTTTTTTTTTTTTTTACATTCCTGCTTGTTTCTGACAGATTTGGCGAAACGAGAAGCAGAGGACGACACATAAACACACACTTCAGAGTGTGTCTGTGTGGACAGATGCTGCTGGCTGGAGAGAGGCTCAGCTGGGAGGCATTAGACGGCTCAGAGACAGGACAGACTGTGTGTGTGTGTGTGTGTGTGTGTGTGTGTGTGTGTGTGTGTGTGTGTCAGGAGTCACTGTCACAGTTCAGTTCAACAGGACAAAACGACACAAGTTCAAATCTGCCAGCTTAGTAATACACAGCTGGTACAGTGCATGAGTGTGTGTGTGTGTGTGTGAGAATGATGGTGTGTGATGGCTCTACAGTGTGTGTGTGTGTGTTTGTGTGAAAATGACTGTGTGTGATGGCTCTACAGTGTGTGTGTGTGTGTGTGATCAGTCCAGGGCCAGTAGTGGCGTGCTTGTCTCTCTGTCCGTCTGTCGGAGAGTTCCTGGTTCGACCGCTGACTGAGACCTGAAACACAGAAACATGTCTGACTGTAGAAGTAGCAGCAATATTGGTGGGAATAGTAACAGTATAAAAACAGTCTAAAGTACTGAGATAAATGTGATTAAAAGGCCAATAATACACCGGCTGTGTCTCAACGTGTTGATCAACACCTGCAGCTCACACCGGACGTCTGACAGGCAGAAGTGTGCAGCAGCCTGGATATTCTGATCAATGTAGCAAATGTGATCAAATCAACAATTCCTCCAATTTAAACAATACGTCCTTGATCCATGCGCTCCGGAAGCTGTCGTAGTTTTTAAAAGACTATGTTGACTCACAGTTGGTTACTGTTAAAAGAGTGAAACAATGAAATAAAAAATAAATATTCCCAGGTCTAATCCTCTGTCCCTGAGTTAATTGTTATCTCATTATACGCCAAATATATTTTATGTGTTGTTGTATGAGTATTTTTATATCAAAATCCTTTTTTTTCCTCTGTCTTAAATTTCCCTCAGGATTAATAAAATATTTCTTATTTCTGTCAAGCTCTGTATTGTGCTGTGTTCGCTAAGTCCTGCCCACCTTCTAGTCCAATCAGATTTGAAGGATTTAATTATTATATTATTATTGATTATTATAATTGTACACTGCTCACATATTCTGTCACTCTGATGTACGCCACGGTACAGAAGTTACATTTTTAATTCTGATGTTTTGTTGACTCATCCGTCCAGTCCAACCTCAACGCCACACGGACTTTGTCGCTCTATAAGAACGTCTACAACACTTCCTGAAACAACTGATTTTGTCATTTTCCTTGGAAGGACAGTCTCCATAAAATATAAAGTCAAAGATAACCTTGGCAGTATCTGCATTGTGTAATATGTAATATATACATCTTCTCTAAATATGGAGATGTTCCTTCCATGCTCTGGGCCCTACATCGTCACCGGTCTCTCAATTAGCTTTTACTTTTATTGTTTTTTTTTTATCCTGAACATTTTAATTGTATGTCAGGACTGCAGTGTTATATTTACTGTCATTGTTGTCAAATAAATTGTATCAATCTATCCACAGTCTGTATAAATCCCACACAGTCTGACAGTGTATGAAATGATGAACTCTTTCCCCACACTTCCTCCTCACCTCTTCATCATCTCCTTGTCTCCTCCTCCTCCGCAGTTCTCCCTGACATGCAGGGCGTCGTAGGTCAGCGTGTACTCGGTCTCGTCGTTGTAGTCCGGTCCCAGCAGCGTCCGGGCCCAGATGCCCATGTCGTACGGCGGCAGAGTCCCGCCGAACTCCGACGGCAAACACTCGGGCTGGATGAGCTGGTGGAGCGAGTTCAGGTTGTTACCGTGGAGGAAGATCTGGAGAGAGGAGAGGAGAGGAAGAAGACAAAATGAGGAGAGGCAGAGAAGGAGAGAGAAAAGGAGATGAGACGAAAAACTTGGCAGGAAGAGAGAAGAGGAGGGGAGAGAGAGAGATAAGAGAGAGATTAATAATCAAAAGAAAGGAAATACAAACAATTACAAAGAGGTGAAAGGAGTAGAGGAAGACACAGAAAGGGAAAGAGAAAATAGAAGAAGAAAAAAGAAAACAAAAGAAGAAACGGATGACAAGGAGAGAAAAGAAAGAATGAAAGAAGATAAGAGGAAAGCGGAGAGAAGAAAAAGGATGAGCAATATGAAATAAAAACAAGAGACAGAGAGATTAAAAAAAGAAGCCAAATTGTGTTTTCACCCTTTTCCTTGTCTTGTCTTTGAGGAAAGGTTTGATGATGGTGTACATGGCGTGAATGTACCAGGGCTGATTCACAAAATGGATTCCCCCAAACCGAGCTGGAAAACTATCCTGAGGAAGGAAAGAAAAGAGTGACCTGTGTGAAAATTAATTTTTTTTGCTCTGATTTCTGTAGCAAATTCAGTTTCTCCCAATTTTCTTGCTCTCTCTTTCATCTGAGCTGCAAAAAACCCAAAAATAACAATTTCAGTCACACAAATGTGAAAGCAGGCTGACCCTCCCCTAATTTGAGATATTACTATTGAGCTGCAAATATTCAGAAAATTGTTTACTGGTCACAGTTTCCAGAAAGAGATTGTTGTCCAAATTGAGCAATTTCATGCTTTTCAGATATTGGTTATTATATTTGTACCATGACAGTAGTAACAGACAGCTGTGCAAAAGACAATATTTTTTTTCTGTGCTCAATGTCGCTTTGAGATTGTTAAAGTGAACATATTCTGCACATTTCCAGCTCTATATTTATATTCTGGGGCTCTACTGGAATATCTTTGTATGATTTCCAGTTAAAAACTCCTTATTTATCTTCTACTGGTCCTTTATGCAGCCCCTCAGTTCAGCCTCTGTCTGAAACAGGCCGTTTTTAGCTCCTGTTTCTTTAAGGCCCTGCCTCCTGATGAGCCCACTCTGTTCTGATTGGTCAGCTTCAGGAAGCTTCCTCCGGCTCCGGAGGCTACGTAAACAAACTATAGTAGCAAGATTTCACTTCTTTTTCTCCTTCTTTACTCCAAATGTCAACTTCTCAAATCCATCCGTACATGTTGGAGCTGAACAACACATGGAAACACCTTAGCAACCACCTTAGCAACCAAGGCTACAGAACAGACGTCCGCTTATGGGCATATTGAGGAGCTGTCGTCAGTTCTACAAACATTCACCTCAAGTTTTTGGAAATTCAAAACTCCAACATCATAACAGGATATAAATAACAGAAAACCACAAAAAGCACAAAATGTCCCCTTTAAAAAATATATATTTTCCAAAAAAACAACTTGAATCAGCGTCGGTTGGGGCTGAAGACTACAAGTTTGTGAAATAAAAAAATCTGGGGATGTGGAGTTAGAAAGAAGTGAGGTTAGCAGACCTCTGAAGCTCCTTGTCTCTGCTGGAGGCTAGCAGCTCCAGGCTACATTAGCCGCTACTAGCATAACACACCTGAAACTCAGACTGAACTGTCGGCATCATGTTGCATTGTGGGTATTGTAGGTGGCAGGTTTTGACAATATGGAATAAAAAAGACATTATCTCTGGTTTGTTGCATCAATTTCGATCCTTTTTTAAAATTGTCCATCTTGTGTCTGACAGTTTTATAGAAGTACAATGTTAAATTTAAATTCTAAAAAATCGCTAAAATTCTTAAGTCAGTTGTTTTTATGACATTATCACTACACAAACTGACAGAGAGCGAATGGAACAACCACAAAACCTGGAAAGAAACAAACATGTCTTCTAATGAGCTTCCTTCCTACCACTGAAATTGAAGCCTTTATCACTCTCATGTCATGTGGGAGTTGCCATATTTACCAGTTTACAACCTGTAAATATTATTCACGTCAGCTTCAAAGTCATAATTATGACTGCGAAAAAAGTTGGTACCAAATATGGAAGTTCTAGAAAAAGCCTTAAAGCACCCAAAATCTGTCATTCAAGGTAAGTAAACGCAAATGCGATCAACATTGCACCACATTTATCATGCATGCACAGTATTTTTTTTTTTATCCTTCACACACATTAACTGACTGTTTTATTTTACCTGGAGGCCTTCAATAGCCAGTTTGAGGATGTTGGGAGTGAGCTTAGAGGCCTGTTTGAAGGAGAAGTTGCTCCAGTCAATGATGAGGATGAAACCGTTGATCTGGAGCTCCGGGTTCTCTATCAAAACCTCCAGAGAGAGGAGGATCGCCCGCAGGATGTCTGTGAAGGAGTTCCTGACAGAGGAGGAGGAGGAGGAGGAAAAAGCGTGTGTGTGTGTGTCGTTACTGCTCAGCAGCTAATCAATAGTTAAAGAGAGTGTGACAGTCCTTCACGCTGTGAGTCTTAACTACGAGACCAGATTCAATAGGCTGCGTGAGTCCTTGTCTGTTTTTAGTCGAAGCGCAGAAATGACTCATTAGGCTCTTTGTGCTTTCAATCAATAGAGGGATGTGTGTGTGTGTGTGTGTGTGTGTGTGTGTGTGTGTGTGTGTTTACCTGCTCTGGTCCCAGTTGGATGCGAAAAGGATGAGGATTTTTCGGCCATGTTGGTCCGGAGTCTCCAGAACACCCGGGAAACCGTCCATCAACGCTCGCTTAATACCAGGGTCATCCACCTGACACACACACACAAACACTTAAATTCACCCCGAATATACACTACATGGCCAAAAGTATGTGGACACCTACTCAAAACACAGTCTGGTTGCCAGAGTAAAACGTTGGCACTGTACATTTCTGCAAACCACAGAAACATTGAATATCTACATTTCATCACGCAAAATACGTAACATATTAACATTTCAACAAAACATATCTTATCAAAATGTCAACAAAACGTATCATGTCAACATTTCTAAAGTGATGTAGTTCACATGTGATCTATATGAGTTGATCTTTCCTATATAGGAAATATATATATTTTAGTGAAACATCGGCCGTTTTTATTTTATTTTTTATTTTAACCCAAACCATGATCTTTCCCCTAACCCTAACCAAGTGGTCCTTGTGCCTAAATCTAACCAGACGTTAACCACAGCGTTGTCACACCATAAAACATCATTATTCAACGGGTAGAAATGTTAATATGCTGCGTTAATATACATCACATGGCCAAAAGTATGTGGACACCTACACAAAACATTACACACTCGTGTAGTGGTTTAACAGTCTCGACTGTTCTGGTTTCAGGCTTCCCATCAGATTAGAGCAGCAACTCATGATTGTTTTAAAGATGAATCGTTTTGTCGATAAAATGTCAGTAAATAATGAAATATGGCTGTTATAATTTCCCAGGATGACATCTTCAGATGTCTTGTTTTGTCCAACCAACAGTCCAAATCCCAAAAATATGACCAAATTACCAAAATGGTTTTGATTTTTGACACTTGAAGAATTTAATTTTAACTGGGAGGGTGTGTTTTACTACTTTTTGACATTTTATAGAATAAACGATGAATCAATTAATCAAGAAAATAATATTGTTAGTTGCAGCCTCAATACGAGCACAACTAAAGACAACAGTAAACACAATGTGGTCACATCTATGAGTTGAGATGGTAAGAACATATTTCTGATGCATTAGGAGCTCATACTGTAATTATATCACAAACAGAAGCAGACCTTGAAGCTCTGGAACATGTCGAGGTTCTGCTGCCTGAACTGGAAATACTGAGCCAGCAGTCTGAAGGTTTCCACCTGGTCGAACTTCCTGGCTCTCAGGAAGCGGAGGATGAAGTCGTCGTCCGTCCGCAGGAAACCGATGTCCGGTCGCGTCACGATCATGTCCCGAACCTCGAGTTAACACAGACAGAAGTTTAGGATTCGGAACCGTTTTAATACACAGAATGCAAGAGAAGAGAGAAACTATATCTGTGAGCTGATTTTAAAGATTTACTTCAAAGTCACACAGAAATTGTATCTACGTAGGAGGTTAAATGATTTTAAAGCCTGGTGTTTTTGGTGGAAAGTTTTTTTTAGTCATTGGAAATCTGAATGTTAGGAATAAACTGAAATAGCAGATAATAGTAAATGTAGCTTGTAAAATTAAAAGGATGCAACCAAGTGAGAAATCTTATTAATTTAGAGCTGCAATGTTTAGTCTATAAATTGATTAAGTTGCAACAATTTTGATAATCAAACAATCATTTAAGCTTTTTTTTAAGGCTTCACTGGTTCCAGATTCTCAGTTGTAAATATTTGCATGTTTTGTTAGTTGTCTATGACAGTAAGTAAGTTTAGGTTTTGGATGGGTGGACATTTAAAAACATCAACTTGGACATTTTTTGCTATTTTCTGATATTTTATAGAACAAACAAATAACCAATTAATTGAGCAAATAATCTGCATCATTATAATAAAAATAATCATTTGTTGCAGCCTTTTATGAATTTAATATAAAGAGTAAAGCTTCCTGCTGATCCTGAACTCTGACAGCAACATCTATCCCTTTTCTTATTTTATTTTATTGTGCTTTATTTTTACTGTATTTATGTATTTTAACTCATGTTGTTTGTCCTGCCCTGCATTTAACGCTATGTGGTGAAACCAAAGATCATTTTCCACAACGTGAACAATAAAGTTTCTAACTAACTGACTGACCAAGTCTTCAGTAGGAAGCAGTATTTTTGGAGCTGAGAGCCACAGATGGTGAGTATTGTATTTTATTTTACGTTTTTGTATGTTTTTATATTATTTCTGTTTTGTAAACTTAATTATATTTTCTGTTTTATAAGTTCTATTCTGTTGTTACTGCCATGCTTGTAAAAATAAATCTTTATTTAGAGACTAACACATTGATTTTAGTCTTTTTAACAATTAGAAAGACATAGAACAACACTAGCTTTATCCTTTAAGCTCAGCTCTGATTGTTATTGTTAGTAATACATGTAATAAGTGTTTTCTTGCTGTCTACCTGCTGGATGTCCTGGTGCAGAGTGTCCGGGTTTTCATTCAGCTCTAAGCGAGCCTTCTCTGTCGTCTCGGAGCTCAGGCCGGCGTGTAAGTGCGTCATCTTGGCGACTTGCTCGGGTTTGGTTCCTCTGCCTTCTGTGTTTGTTTCCTGATGTCCAAAAAGTGTTTCTGTACCACCTGTTGTCCCCTAGATCAACAGATGGACTTGTTTTTCTTCTTTTAATATCTTTAGTATCCTTTCTTCTTCAAACGTCTGGACTTTAAACTCCAAATTTTGCAGTTTTGAGGATCAAACTGCCGGGCAATTTAGTTTTATGATTGTTTTCTTGTAGAGACTTTTGCGGTTGACCCATCTGTGTTAGTAAGTGTAAGTTTTTCTCAGTAACACAATCTTATTTGCTGTCAGATTTTGTGTCAGTAAGAGACAATCATGGTCGTCTTCACGCATGTACAATCCAACACAGAATGACTGTGCTGGTTTAGAAAGCTGGACTTCTGTCCATCAGTAACAGTACGAATCAACAATCATCACTGCTGTCTTCGTCTACATCGTCGGCTCTGAGGGAGATGAAAGTCCCTGCCTTCTTCCTTTGGATGGAGAGAAGTCTGTTTTTTGGCTTTTGATGTGTGAATGACAGGTTCAGTTAGAGGTTTTAGTAACGTTAAGGGGACTGTGATGGTCTTTATTCAAACAAACAACCTCTACGTGCAACTCAGAGTGGAGGGATGGCAGGGGAGTGTTTGTTCTGGGTGTTCAGAGCAGAATTCACATCTTTTTTGTCCTGTTTCTCTTCCCGTTCAGCATCTCACAGCGCCCTCCTCCTCTGTCATGGCGTTTGGCGGTGGCAGATTTCGGTTTCATCAGTCGGTGACGTCGACTTTCTGCTTCGTCATGATGAGGCCGGTCGGAGCTCGAGGCTTGTTGATGATGAGTCTTCTACACTGGGGGTCGCGACCCCTCAGTAAGGTGTCAGCAAAAGGTCAAAGGTCAGTTAAGGCAACTATGTCTGACATGGGATTCCTCAGCCTAGAAGAGACAAACAGAAAACAGAGAGCATGAATCATCCATAATCAATCAATATATCAATCAATATAACTTTAGTTGATGTTGATGATGAGACAGTAGAAACGTAAACAGTGAAACAATGTGAGAATAATGCACACAAGAGTTTAAAATGATGAAAATGTAATAATAAAAACAATAAAATAGATTAAAAAATAAAAACAAAATAAATAAGAGGGAATGATCAGATCTTTTGCTTTTCAGTAAAAATACCACATAAAAAAAAGTTTTATTTATAGGTGTTCTAAATCAAAAAAATCAAAAAAATGTACTTTAAGTATCATAAGTAAAACTTCTCATTATACAGGAGAATGTCTCCTGTTAGAGTTATAATATCACATATATTAATAATTATAGTAATACATTTTATTTATAAGGTAAATTTCAAGGTTCTCAAAGATTCTTTACACAGAAGAAGAAACAAAAGTCTATACATAGAACACACTGAAAGCAAGATATTATTACTTCTATGCATTGATGTGAGAACTTTTCTACACTGTTGTTTAGTTTAATCTGCAGCAATGCATCATATTGTTTTACTCTGATTACATGTTTTGTGTGTAGAAGTGAATCTGTAACTAGTAACTATAGCAGTCAAATCAATGTAGTGCAGTAAAAAGTACAATATTTTCTGAAATATAGTGAAGTAGAAGTGTAAAGTAGCATCAAAGTATTACAGTGTACTTCTCATCATTACCAAAAAGTAAAATAGAAAATGAAGCACTCTGCCTACACATTTCACTTCATTAATATAGTTTATTTCTACTAATAATCAGAATTTAAAAAAAATCATGTATACAAATTAGAATCAATTATATGAAATTCAGAATAAAGAATAAACTCACGGAATCTGAAAAAAAATATTAGAAAAGATTTGTTTTTTGTTCAAAGAAAAATGTAAGTTGTGTTGTGTAACTCTGGTATTTTTAGAACATCTATTTAACTTGGCTGCAGCTAATTATTTATTTTTCGATGAATCTGCAAATCATTTCCTCAGCTCATCTTTCTTCTGATATATTGTGTGGTTTATTTTTAAAAACGCACATAAACAAAGTACATGTTTTATGTTTTTAAGTACACATAACGGGGGTGGGGGGTGTATACCTTTCACCAGAAATCTGATGATGTCTTTTTATATTTCTGAAGATTGACACATGGCGGTGTTTTGTAATTCCATGTGGGATGTGTCAAATATTTGGCACAAGACTGACACGATGAAACCAACAAACTCACTAACTAGTTAATTCATTATTTCACTGTCTGACAACAGAGAAAAATGTCCAGCATAATTTTCTAAATTGCACAGTGATTGCCAGGGCTGGATTAACTCATTAGGGGGCCCCAGAGTGAACATGAACCTGGTTCTCCAAGTGAGGTGATTTAAAGCAGATTTATTTTAAAATATGCACTATGTAAGCATAATAGAAACTAAAGATATTTAAAATGGTAAAACTAGATTTTTACACAGTGTTCTACTACAAGACAGGGTGCCAAGAATGGTAAAATATAGAGGTAAAAAAGATGGTATTGGTCAAAATTAAGGATGAATGCCTTGTGCTTCTTTACTAAACTTACCCCCACAGTCCTGTCACATGAACCCAAGAACTGCTTCATCGGCACCATATGCCATCATGTTCTATTTTAAACATTTATCATTCATTTAACTGTCCATTTCAACCATGTATCCATTATTTTTGGCTGACTGCTTTGGAGCTGCAACTAAAGATTATTTTCGTTTTGTTTATTTTTTCGTTTGATCGTTTCTATTAAGCATCTGAAAACTGTAAAAAATGACGGTCGGCGTTTCCAAGATGACATAAATTTACTATTACATAAGACTAAGCAACTGGGGAATGTTTGACATTTTTGCTTTAAAAATGACCAATGACCAAAATAGTTGCCAATTTTTTTGAAAGTCAAAGCACCCTAATTACATTTGGCAAGAAAGACCTGCTGTACCCTGTTTTTATTATATTTTTAAATATCTTGTTTTGTCTGAGCAACTGTCCACAAACCCAATACATCCAGTTTACAGACATCCAGACAACAAGCAAATATTTGTATGTGAGAAGCTGGAACCAGTATTTTTTCTTTCTCTTTTTGCATTAAAAATGCTTAAATGATTATTCAATTATCAAAATTGTTAATTCGACTGATCATTGCAGCTCTAAACTGCTTTCTCTGTTCATTTTCTAACTCATTGTCAATCATAACATAGTTCAGAACCCAATATTTAGATTTTCTTTTACCCAAATCACAATCTCTATTTTGAGAAATGAGTTGAGCTACTGTACATTTTTTCCAAATACTCCCTGTCAACTGCAGCGGTAACCTCTGACTGCCTTAATACATATTGCCAAACAAATTTGCAATTAATCAAATAACCATAAAGTATTTTCCTGCATAGGTATTCTGGGGCCCTTTAGGGTTCAGGGTCCCTGCTGTTGCCCGCTTTGCCCGATTTCAGATGAAGATTTGACACAATGGATAATATAACAAGCTTTTAAAATACAACACATTGTTACAGATGAAACCAGTGGTTTCCAACCTTTTTGTCTTTTGACGTCTTACAAAAAGCAGTGTGTAGTCGGGGTCACATTTAACATGTCTATGAGTTGTTAACAGCTCCACCAAATAGTGATTTTTCCCTCTAAACTTCTCACATGCTTTCATTTCAATAAATGTTCAAATGATCCAATATTTCAGCAAAAATCAAAGATTAGAGAAAAAGTCCAAAAACTGAAAACAGATTTGTGTATCAGAACTTTGTTTTTTCTTCTTTCCTCTCCCATTAATCATCTCACCACCCCTCAGATTTATCTGCTGACCCTTTGGAGGGGCCCGACCCCTAGGTTGGGAACCACTGGACTAAACTAGCTAACTGTATATAAAGTAGTGTAAACTAGCTCCACCTCCAGCAGCTACAACAGTAACATGCTGCTCTAACACTGATGCTTCACTATTAATAATCTAATGATGTCATATATAATAATATATCAGTCAGAGGGACCAAACCACTACTTTTACTGCAATACTTTAACTACATCAAGCTCATAATACTTATGTACTTTAACTGCAATACTTTAACTACATCAAGCTCATAATACTTATGTACTTTTACTGTAGTGGGATGTTTCATGCAGGACCTTTACTTGTAATGGACTATTTTTACATTGCTGTATTGGTACTTTAACTGCAGTAAAGGATCTAAGTACCTTCATGACCCCCCTGCTAACCCACCACACCCCCGCCCCCAACTCGTCCCCATCTGCCGCTTACATTAATTGTGTCAGATGTCGTCCAATCTGTCTGTCCACTGAGACAACACGATGAAAAGCCAGAGACACTTAAAGGTCCCACAGGGCTGTTTTACATTTCCACCACTGAGATTAAACAGAAAGGCGAAAAAAAAATAATCCTGAGAAGCCTGAATGTTGCTGAGTGTTTGATATTGGAGGTAAATGTTTCTTAAATTGAGCTAAATTGACAAATTCCTCTTGTGTTTAATGATCAAAGTGACCCTTATGTGATGTATCCTCACCAAATGTCCTCGCAAGGAGGCAAAAAAATTATCAGCATCCTCCAAAAGTGAGGACGTTTATCCGGGATGAACGCCTGCTACATGCAGCTTCACAGCAGTTTGCTGTGTTTTTGTATTATTTTAAGGTGTTTCGATAGAAATAAAACGTAGATACTCACAGCGAAGCGAGCTGCTGGGTGTGCTGGTTGAATCCCGGCCGTCCTGGCTGCTGCTGCTGGTGCTGATGCTGGGGACGGCGGTGGGGGTGGCCATCGGTATCCCGCGGACACAAAGATATCCGAGCAAATTAAAAACGAACGAGCGGGGGGAATGACCAATAAATGTCCCTGAAAGCCGCACAGATGATTAAACGGTGTCCTTGTGGATCCGTGCGGGCACTGTAACGTGTGAGGAGGACGCAGGAGCTGAGATGCGTTTCACTTTGTGCTCTGAGAAGACGTCAGGATGCTCTGAAACTGTCAAGTTACTGAAACACACACACTGCCGGTCAACCCTTTCAAAAGAAAATCCTTCAACATCCAAGAGACTTTGATTTTCCATTTGCAGCTACAGACACATCAGGGTCCATGCACAGCACATTTAAAATAAATTACATTTAGATTAAATAAAAATATTAAAGTTATTGTATATAATTTTAAAAAAGTAACTGTTATTTACAGAGTTTCTAATGAATTCCTGGGGCAGCAGTATGAAGGCATATTGCACATTAATCAATCAATTAATCAATCAACCAATCAATCAACCAATCAATTAATCATTAGCTATATAGCACTTTACAAACAAATCAAATGCAATTCAAAGTGCTTTACATTTGACTGACAAAATGTGGGATGTTAGAAATGGATTTAGAGACTAATGTACACCAAAGTAATTAAAAATGAAAAAGGTGAATTGATGAGGACACAATAAAAGATAATACAAGCAATAAAAACAACAAAAATAAAATTATGAAATAGTACACAAAATTAGGATTATAATAAAACAGTAAATTGTTAAAAAAAAATAAAAAAAAGGAATAAAATTAATAATAATGATGATAACATATAAAAGAAGTACATAAATAATAAAACCATACAATTATAAGACACTACATAAAAGTCAGATTAAATAGGTGGTTTTTAGTTGATGTAGTGTAGCAGCATGTTATATAAATAAGGGTTTGGAATAAATAAACAAGATGCTTGAGTGTCAGTCAGATGTAGGTAATTCACAGTGCAATTACCTCCTAGGCTGCACACACACACACACACGCAATGACAGCTATTTAAAGCAGATCCTAAAACTAAACTTAATTATTCAACTTCAGATTCAACTTCAGCTTCACTTTATTCAAAGTGCACATCACCCAGAGAGTCTCTGTACACTTTACAAATCAATAAAAGCAAAAATTGAAAAATGAAGCATGCAATATTACATGTAAAAGTACACACACATACACGGGTAGTGATGTTAATATTACAACAAGGTTTAGGTTAGTAATTTTAAAACAGAGATCATATAACTCTAACAGGGTTGGAGTAGCTACATGTTAGTTTCCCTATGAATGAAAAGTGCGGTACAAATTCAATGTATTATTATTATTATCATTACTATCGTTTTATATAGGCCAAATACTTTAACATTTTGTTAGTTGTTAATATGTGCCTCATAATCAACATCAGCACATAATAATTTACTTTATCTTACTCGGACACCCATCTGATTTACCATTACATCACTTCATTTAATACAATATAATATTTTTAATTACTTAAATAAAATTAAGGGTGCAACTAACAATTATTTTAATCAGCAGTTATGTTAAGTAAGATTTTAATTAGTCAATCAATCATTTAGTTTAAAAAATGTCAGAAAATTGTGTAAAATGTCAGTTTTCCAGAGCTCAGGGTGACATTGTCAAATGTTTCGTCTTGTCGGACCCAAAGATATTCAGTTTACGATGATAAAAAAACACAATAAATCCTCATATTACAGACGCTGACACCAAAGAATGTTTATAATCAACTTTAACGATTAACTGATCAACATTGTGTGTGTTTTTCTGCTGATCAGCTAACCTAACCAATTAACTGAATTGTTTTAATTCTAAAATAAACACTCTGACTTGCTACCAGACCAGTTTTAACTTAACTGTTTAGAGCTGAACATGAAGGCCAACAAACAAGCTCATTTTCTGAAAATTTCAACAGCTCCGTCACCAAAATAACATTTATTTTGAAGCCATCCTCTCCGATGTTTCCGGTCCTCTTCCTATTCACTCTGTCTGTCTTCACCCACCTGACGGACATGCGCGCTCACGCACTAACCTGGACAGATTGTAGGTTGTACGCGCACACGCTGTCGCTGGTGCGCGCACGCGGGTACCCGCACATATATATAGGCTATACATGTTGTAGGACTACATATGCATGCGCGCGCGCACACACATACACATACATACACACACACAGACACACACACACACACACACACACACACGTTGTCCTAGGTCACTTTTGGGGACATTCCTAGACTTACATTTATTTCCTGGAGACTTACCCTAACCTTAACCACTGACCCAAAAAAATCAGTGTTTTACCAATTGGGAACGTGACTTTTGTCACCAATTGGGAAAGCCGTCCCCATTTGACTGGTCTTAATTCTGAAATTTGTCCCTGAAAGTAGCCTATGACAGAGCTACACACACACACACACACACATAATTCTGTATCTCATGTCATTTTATATATATCATCCTATAAACAAAAACAAACTATAGATATGCATGATATATTTCTATATATTAGATGATATTGTGATACATTATGACAGAATACACACAACACAGTTAGCATAAGTCTGTTCATCTGTATAACTGTATATAATATAGAATAAATGTGACATAGACATGTAAAATAGACTGATATGAAATACAGAATTGTGTGTGTGTTTGTGTGTGCGTGTGTGTGTGTGTGTGTATGTGTGTGAACTGTATATATATATATAAAGGTATTTTTTTCTTTTCTCTTTTTTCCAGTGTGTGTGTATGTTATTTATACCATTATTTCTGTGTTCTCAGAATCATTCAAATGTGTTCTGTGGTCCATTTTTGTATAAATGTTTCTCATGTCTGACTAGATGATATATTAAAACTACTTTCTGATAAGAAAAGTGTAGTTAGATCCACAGCTGCAACCGAGTTTTTTATGTGTCAGTTATTTTCCAAATTAACCAATTAATAATATTGTCTAAAAAGTGTCCAAAAATTATTATCATCACAATTTCTCGGGGGCAAAGCTATGTCTACAAATGTCTTATTTTTGATAAGATAATATATTCAGTTTACAATTATGTAAAACAACAAAATACTCTATACTGTATATAACCACCTAATGTATGTATATAGAGTAACATCAATTTGTTTTTACTCATACAATATTTATTTCGGCACTCTCTCACACCATTGCACCATTTACAGCTCTACCTGTATTTGGAGTTGTATGTTTTCATCCAATCATTTTTGCGAGTAAAGTTCAAATGAAAATAAAAAACCTTTTGATAAACTCACTGATTAATTGACTTATTGTTTCAGCTTCCATCACATCAGTGGAAGATCAATGGTGGGAGAATTACTCAGATCCTTGAGATGAAGTGCCAGTAAAGCAATGTAAAAATACCCCATTACAAGTAAAAGTCCTGCATGAAAAATCTTATCTGAAAAAACTACTTAAATAGAAGTAGTATTATGAGCTTGATGTAGTTAAAATATTGCAGTAAAAGTACATAAGTATTATGAGCTTGATGTAGGCTAGTTAAAGTATTGCAGTAAAAGTAGTGGTTTGGTCCCTCTGACTGATATATTATTATATATGACATCATTAGATTATTAATAGTGAAGCATCAGTGTTAGAGCAGCATGTTACTGTTGTAGCTGCTGGAGGTGGAGCTAGTTTCAACTACTTTATATACAGTTAGCTAGTTTAGTCCAGTGGTTCCCAACCTAAGGGTCGGGCCCCTCCAAAGGGTCAGCAGATAAATCTGAGGGGTCGTGAGATGATTAATGGGAGAGGAAAGAAGAAAAAACAAAGTTCTGATACGCAAATCTGTTTTCAGTTTTTGGACTTTTTCTCTAATCTTTGATTTTTTGACATCTGACATCTGATTTTATACAAATCGGTGTGTAGTTATTACACTTATTTATAAGATTATGTATTTTTATGTAAAATCTGTAAAGTAAATGGTAATTACAGCTGTCATTAAATGTAGTGGAGCAGAAGTATCAGTTTGCATAAAATGGAAATACTCAACTAAGATACAAGTACCTAAAAATTGTACATAAGTACATACTTGAGCAAATGTACTTAGTTACTTTCCAGCACTGCTGGTTGAACTCCTGTAAAGATTGGAGGCACTGCAGTATTTATGTGTTGCAGCACCACCATGTGTAATGATGCAGTATTGCAGCTATTTTCCAGATAATATTTCTTTATATCTGCTTTCTTTATAGCCTGCAGGTCGTGTCATTCATATTAGTGCTCAGTTTCAGATCACCTTTGTTATTTTTTGATGAATTCTGTAATTAATTGTATTATTGGTATTATTAACACACACCTCCTGATATCCACAGCCTGTCTCACCTGTTTCCTATGTAACACAAGTTGTCAGACATAAAGGCAGATATAATTCAGGCCCAGTGGTGGTAAATAAAGTTTATTTGTTCTCCAGTTCTCTCTGGATTTTCAGTGTATTTCTTTTGACTATTCAGGTGTTTTGAATGTACACCAGTTGCTGGATGCACCCAGGACTAAACTTTCTTATCACAGATTGTTCAATCTCAGCTCTTAGTATAAGCATTCGCATTATTACAGTAATGTTATTAATGAGGCTGCTGTCTATGAGTTTGTCATCTTGTATTATTGCAGAAGAGATTACAGCCCCGCAATATGCTCCTGTTCATATCGACTGTCATTGTTTCAACCAGCCTCGTTGTTTCATCATTGCATAAGTTGTTTCAGTTTTTTAAGTAAAAATGCAAAATATTTAGTTGTTCCTTTTTAGCTTTAAAGTCTAAAGGTAGTTACAGGTAACTTCAACTTTTGACTGTTCTGAAAAGATGCAATCGTGAACGCCCTAATGTTGATTTTTATCACACTAGCATGTGAATGCACCACAGAAATGACTCTCTTGTAAACACTTTTAGTTCAGTCCTTCTTTAGCTGTACACAGTGTCATTGAAAGGGCACCTTCATAATGTATAGACACTTTTTATTTTAATTTTCAGCATCTTTTAACAGAGCATTAAAATATATTCCCATTGTTACTTCCAACAATTTGGTGCTTTTTGACAAAGACTTAACATTAGTGACTGTAAGTTACTCAATAATTCATTCTTTGTCATATAAAATAAACATATTAGATTTATTGTCCACTTCATTCATTTCATATGTACAGTCTTCATACATATAACGCTGCCATCTGCTGGTGAAAGCAAGCTACTACTGAACAGTTTATCTGCTACTGGCTGCTCTTTGGTGTCAAGTTATGCTGAGAGATACCAGTCGGTACCAAACACCAGCCAATAGCTTTTTTGCACAACAGACATGCTTACACATCACTGGTTTGAGCGATAATCATGGTCTCAGTTTTTGAATAACAGTTCCCATAATGCTTTAGGGGGATATAAACAGGAAGTATAGCGTTGCCATGGATACAGCAAATTAACAGTGGGCAACGATTTGAGCCCCGTTTTTAGCCTATATTTGTTTAGATGTTGACAAAATGGCGCCATTAAAAGTATCCCGAATGAGTTACCGTCAGTTTCTTTTTATTCTCAATTTGCAGTGTAGCCACGGATCTACAGACATTACTGGATTACCTTGATACTGAAAAAAAATTATGGGAGCGTGTGTGTTCAGAGTTTTGACGCAAATTGCGCCACGGGCCTCTTGTCTCTCACTCCGCTCCTCCGCTCAACAAATGAAGCCACATTAAAAAGAAAAACAGTTAACAACATCAATTCATTTTTACATTCATTCAATACATAGATGAGATAAACTAAATTTCCTCCAAAATCCATTTTAATTTAACCTGTTTAAGCCAAAAGATATCCTCATAAACACACACACGCTGACAGGGTCATGTGACTGTTTGACGTGGCAGTATTGAAACTGAAAGGGATCAGTCTGCAAGTTCAGACTCCATATTGAGATTTTGGAGCATGGCAGACGGATAAAAACTGACGTCTGACACAGGGTGAGTGTTAATAAAACATTCTTATTTCACCGTGAATGTGTCAGTTTCCTCCCTGAGGACTATAGAGGGGAGAAGAGTCGGAATGAACTTCTGTCGTTATAAAGAGGAGAAAGAAAAGAGGGAGATACTAACTTGTTTGTGTGTGGTATTTGCTCGGTATTTTTGGGGTGACTCATGAACAGACTTGTTTCTCTTGAATCTTGCTTTCTAATCTTACAGTCAGTGTTATTGGTTTACCTCTCAGGCTGACTGAAGTCCACAAGATGAGTGTTTGTGTGGAGGAAGAGGAGGACAGAGCAGGGTCTCCATTATCCAGCTGTCTGTCTATGAAGAGTGACCGATCCAAAGAATATCCTCCTCCAGACTTCAGTAATGAACCTGGACCCTCAGACACAAAGTAAGAGACTGGTTTTACTGTAAACTGGCTTGAAGATGATTAAGTCATTAGACATAGTAAGACACTGTTTCTGTTGTAAACTGTACTGATGGAAGATGTTTCAGTGAAGATGAAGGCAAACTGCTCTGCTAAAATATTCCTATTCATGATGCAGAACTATCATAATAGACACTGTTTCAAACTAAGATGGATCTTAATCTGCGTTTTATAGCCAGAAACCACAGATGGTATTTCTGTAGCAACCTGAAAACCTCAATGTCAATTTACACTTCAAGAATATGTTCATACAGCTTTGCCCTAACACTGAAGTCACTGTAAAGACCTGAAAGAATTTACTTCAAATGTTAAATTTTCTTGTGTTTTTAACTCGAAATATCCCTCAGATCAGCTGTTATGAATTACCAGATGTCATGATGAATCAGTGCATATCAAAAATGTGCAACATGTGGTCGAAAGGTTATTTGTGGAGAAGCTTTGCTCACCTTGATTATGTGTGTCTGAGTTTTCTCTCCAAGCTAACTGCTTATGTGAAACATGTTGAAGAAAATTAAGCTCAAAGGTTCACTTACTAATGATTTGGAGCTTGCAGTTGAAAGCTCTGAATCATGTAAGACTGCTGGTCTACCACAATTTTAGACCCCCTCTAACCTCAGTTTAAACCTAACTAACCCAAGCTAAGCTGCCCAAAGAGACTGTAAAACAGTAAAGGACATAATCAGCTCTCTTTAATGGAACAGTGAAGCAGCTGCAGGAAGTGTTTGTATTAATAGCAAACTACAGGCAGATCACTAAATGTTTAATAAGTCAGCCAGATAAGAAATGCAGTTAAGAGTTATTTTCAGCAGAGAGACAAATTAATCTCTTTATGTCAGTTTACAAGACTTAAATATGTGTTCATGAAAGCAGGAGAGTTGAAATAAAATAATAATTTTCAAGTAAGAAGCTAGACTTCTACTATCCTCCGTGACTGCCTGAGCTTCTAGACAGTGTCAGCTAAATATTTATATTTTTCAACAAAAATCAACAAACCATCATAGTGAAAAAGAAATGTCTTCACAGAGAGAAGAAGAAGAGGAGGAGTGTTTCTGTGGAGGAACAGCTGTCCTGCTGTTCTTTGTGTCAGGATGTCCTGAAGGATCCAGTCTCTACCAGCTGTGGACACTGGTTCTGCAGACAGTGCATCACCTCATACTGGGACCAGTCTGCTTCACCAGGAGACTCCTCCTGTCCCCAGTGTGGAGAAAGATCCAGAACAAGACATGGACTGCGGACAGACAGTCAGACCAGCACTGTACAAAGTAAGACTGATTGTTTTTGGGTTGGTCATAATGTGTTATGGCTAGGCTAGCGAACCCAAGAGTAGGACACTGAGGCAGGAGGCAGCGAGCAGTGTTGGAAGATAATTTATTGAGGCTTGGGCCAGGGTCTGGGCTGGTAGCCGGGAACCTGGGGCTTGGGCTTGGCGTGAAGCTGGGCAGAGGGAATGGAGAGGGGAGCCAGGCAGGGGGATTTGGGCTGGATGTGAAGCTGGGCTGAGGGAATACTGAGGGGAGCCAGGCAGAGGGATGTGCTGGGCAGGTGAGGCAGGAAGGCAGGAGAAGGGCTGGAGTCAGGCAAAGGCAAAACTGTAGGCACAGAGAAATAGGGATTAGCGATGCTGTAGAAACTGAACCGTAGTGAAGTAAGGAGGCTAGAAGTGTGACTGACTGTGATAAACAGAGTCTATGATCTGTCGGTGAGTAGGAGGTTGAACCAGATATTTAAGCAGAACTCCTGATGGATGGCAGCTGGTCGCCTGACTCTCACTCACCTGTCTCCACTCCTGTAATTAGGCACAGACAAGGGGGAGAGAGAGGCACACACACTAGGAGGAGGAGGCAGAAGTGGAGGGCATGACATAACGGCTAATTGTCAGATTGTCTTTGTTATGTTTAGTCTCACATTTTTCTCTTTTTTTAGTGAATGTTGCTCTCTGGGAGATTTTAGATGAACATAAGATCAGTCTGAGGAGGAGATGTGAATGTGTGACTGAGGGAGCTGATGAAGCAGGAAGTGAAACCCTCCTCAACAGGATCTACACTGATCTCTACATTACAGAGGGACAGAGTGAAAAGGTTAATGTCCAACATGAGGTGTGGCAGCTTGAGACAGCTACAAAGATGGATACCCTCCATGACACTCCAATCAAGTGCCACGACATCTTTAAAGTCTTACCTGACCAACAGAAACACATCAGAGTCGTGCTGACGAACGGCATAGCTGGCACTGGAAAAACCTTCTCAGTGCAGAAGTTCACTCTGGACTGGGCAGAGGGCTTGGAAAACCAAGATGTCAGTCTGGTGATTCTGCTTTCGTTCAGGGAACTGAACTTGATTAAAGATGAGCAGTACAGTCTTCTCATGCTGATACATGATTTCCATCCAACATTACAGAAGGTCACAGCAGAGAAGCTCGCTGACAGTAAAGTTTTGTTCATCTTTGACGGCCTAGATGAAAGCAGACTTTCACTGGATTTTAAGAACAGGAAGGTTGTGTCTGATGTCACACAGAAGTCATCAGTCAACGTGCTGTTGACAAACCTCATTGAGGGGAATCTGCTTCCTTCAGCTCTCGTCTGGATAACTTCTCAACCTGCAGCAGCCAATCAGATCCCTCCTACATGTGTTGACAGGGTAACAGAAGTACGAGGTTTCACTGACGCACAGAAGGAGGAGTACTTCAGGAGGAGATTCAGTGATGAAGAGCTGTCCAGCAGAATCGTCTCACACATCAAGACAACCAGGAGCTTCCACATCATGTGTCGAATCCCAGTCTTCTGCTGGACCACTGCTACAGTTCTGGAGCACATTTTAACTACAGACCAGAGAGGAGAGCTGCCCAAGACCCTGACTGACATGTACTCACACTTCCTGCTGGTTCAGACAAAGAGGAGGAAGCACAAGTATGATGAGGAACATGAGACAAGTCCAAAGGAGCTGACGGAGGCTGACAGGGAAGTTCTTCTAAAGCTGGGGAGGCTGGCATTTGAACATCTGGAGAAAGGAAACATGTTCTACCGAGAAGACCTGGAGCAGTGTGGTCTTGATGTCACAGAGGCCTCGTTGTTATCAGGAGTTTGTACAGGGATCCTCAAAAGAGAGCGTGTGATCCTCCAGAAAACAGTCTACTGCTTTATTCATCTGAGTGTTCAGGAGTTTCTGGCCGCAGTCTACATGCACCACTGTTACGCCAACAGCATTACAGAGGTATTGGATGACTTCCTGGGAGATGTGGATGATGATGATGAATTAATCTATAAAGATTATGGTGATGAATTCTTTGATGATGATGGAATCACTGATGATGACGATGATGATGGGGACAATGACCATTACATATCCCTAGATGTCTTCCTGAGGAGAGCCATGGAGAAATCTCTCAGAAGTGAAAATGGCCACCTGGACCTCTTTGTTCGCTTCCTTCATGGCCTCTCTCTGGAGTCCAACCAGAGTCTCTTAGGAGGCCTGCTGGGTTGGACAGTGAACAGTCCAAAAGTCATCCGGAAAGCCACCAACAAACTGAAGGAGAAGAAGACCCAAATCTCTCCTGACAGAAGCATCAACATCTTGCACTGTCTGATGGAGATGAATGACTACTCAGTGCATCAGGAGATCCAAGAGTTCCTGAAGTCAGAGAACAGATCAGACAAGGAACTCTCTGAGATCCACTGCTCAGCTCTGGCCTACATGCTGCAGATGTCAGAGGAGGTTCTGGATGAGTTGGATCTGAACAAGTACAACACATCACATGAGGGACAACTGAGACTGATCCCTGCTGTGAGGAACTGCAGAAAGGCTGTGTAAGTCCAGATGTGATTATCAACATTATAAATCAGTCACATCAGAACATACACACATCTCTTGTGTCCAGGTGCTCAGTCCAAAAAGTTTAAGATATTTCCTGTTGCCTCTGTACCCAACTCTGAAGAGCCTGTTTGGGCTCGAAATGATGTACTGTTTGTACATGTAACAAAGAAACATTTTTAAGATAGCATTTCACAGTGTTGAGAGTGATTGGGAAACAAGGTATCAACATTATAAAGCCAATTTTACATAAATCATATCAATATTACAATTAAGTGTAATGTTAATGTATAGTGCATGCTGTAAAGCATGTATCACTTTACATTAGAGATGCACCTACGTGCAATTTCTGGGCCAATAACAACAACCCAAAATTATCTGTTTGTTGTGGCTAATACCAAAACAATAACCATTAAAGCTGCAAGCAGCGATGATCAGACCTTACTCCTTCACACACGTCGGGGTACACTGCACTCAAACTACGCTGCACTCAAACTGCTATTATTGCAAGGCAACATGATACAACATACACATTCCAGAGGGCACCTGACATGGATATACATTTCCATGAATATCGGACATTGCTTGTAGGAGATACCTATCACTTCCTGTGTCCACTATGTGGTGCTAGAGAAAACCCACTAATTATATGTCATGTTGCTGTATATCATGTGTAGACCACACCATGTAAGGTAAACTTCCTGTTGT
Organism: Thunnus thynnus; assembly: GCF_963924715.1. NCBI lineage: Eukaryota > Metazoa > Chordata > Actinopteri > Scombriformes > Scombridae > Thunnus > Thunnus thynnus. The sequence continues at coordinate 2,402,872 of NC_089537.1, read as the reverse complement.
CAGTAGGTGAAGCAATGACTATGAATCAATATTGACATGGTTGAGTGGTTTGGCCAGGTGGGGGGGGGGATTATTAGCAGCCACACATTTCTCCATTCTCTGTTTCTCTGTTTAGCGTCGTCAGGTTAGGCTAACCCATTGTTGCTAACTTCGGAGCTAACCCCCAAGCTGCAGCATTTATTAACAGGTACACTGTAGTCTGTACTCTAAAAAAGGCAAGAGAAAGAAATCAGCAGTGGTCAAATGAGCTAGAGAGTTAATGAAGAGAGGGATCGCTTGTAGCGAGAATGCCGATAAATCAGATGAAAATGTTATTTCCTGATTGTTTCAAAGCGGTTACATTCCGGAGGACAAATAAACAGGCCCACACCCCAACACACCTCCGGCCTTACTGCTAACCTTTTCCTCTGCTCTGCTCACATTCACCGTCACATTTCTGACGCTCGCTCTCTTGCTTAACCACTCACCTGCTGATGTACTGCCTTATTCCTTAAAAGGAGTTACGCTACCTGCAGTTTCCCAGGCAACAACACAGACGTTGACTCACGTTTCGAAACAGCACTGCTCAGAGGCTCCCAAATGCTATTTGGATATTTGGTGTCATTATTGGCATTTTTAAAAAATATTTTTTGGCCTGGCGGGGCTCTTGTTGGCCTGGTGGCCCACCAGGCCTGTACTATAATAGGGGAAACACTGCATGAGAAATTTGGGGCAGATTGGACAATGTAAAGCCAAGTTACAACAATTTCCTGTTTAATGCCCCAAACATGTTTTGGGCAAAATTGTCCAGCATGCCACGCCAAGGGCGTTCCATGAAAATTAAAAAGCTTTGCTATTTAGCACCACAAAGGTGTTTAGATGTAAGCTACCAAATTTCAAGTCACTCGAGTTAAATCTCTAGGAGGAGTTTGTTTGAATACAACACCTGTCAATGGCTTCACTTTGCAAAAAAATTGCAAAGTAGATTCAAAATGACTGACTTCCTGATGGACTTAGGGTATGGCTCCAAGAGAAATTCCATTCATCCCTCCTTTACATACATGTACACTGTAAAACTTACAAATTATTAAAGTGTTTTCAGCTTGTGTTACAGCTGCTTGTTACCAAAATTGTACATCAGTTATTCTTACAATTGTTCTTCAGTTGTAACAAAAACTTTGAGAGCAAGAAAATTTAACTTAATAGTTGGTGTGTTTACACTTATGAACACAATTATTCTGTTTAGTTGTTTGACTTTGCATAGTGTCTATTTTATAATAAAAGTGTATGATTTTAGTGTATTTAAATGTAATATAATTTTTAATAACAGGCTGCCTGTTATTAAATTTTAATAACAGGCTGAGTGGACTCTCAGGGACTCACTGTGAAATTGTGGCCTCAGCTCTGAAGTCCAACCCCTCCCATCTGAGAGAGCTGGATCTGAGTAACACCAACCTTCAGGGTGCGGAGATGAAGCTGCTGTCTGCTGGACTGGAGAATCCACACTGTAGACTGGAGACTCTAAGGTCAGTTCACTGACTGTGTTTTACTATTGTACATCTTGTATTTAACCAGTTTTTTAAATACATAACAGAAGTTTCAGATAATTTGTTTTTCACAAATCACTAAAAGTCCAAAATGCCTAAACAGTTGGTTTCACCTTGAATTTAGTCTACAATCAAAAAGGTCTGGTATTTGCAAGAAAACTGTTGAAGTTATTGGACAATTACCTGTGAGACCAAGTTAATGTTTATAATTTTTGGTATGCGTGTGAATCTCAAATCTGTAAATCAAATGGGAAAAAGTTCAGACTTTCACTGCATTTTCAAGAATAATGTTTTTATATTAAACATTGAGAACACACTATTTTGAAGGAACCTATGCCTAAAGTCTTTCTCACACACACACTAAAACTCTCATATGGGGATACAGACAAAGAGAGCAAATCATATTTCAAAATGCAGTATGTATCTTTAGTTGTGTCTGAGCTGCCACCAATGAAATGTGAGACTTCAACAGGTGCTTGATGTCTCCTGTCAGAAAATGATATCACTTTGGATAGCTGCACACCCAGTTAAAAGGGAAGTCATGTGAAAGTTTGGTGTTTGGCACTGATGACAGTCAGTCAGCGGTGATAATGAGAGTAAATCTGTGGTAAGACATAAATGCCTCAGTAGAAGAAAAAATTTCTTTGTATTCACTCAAGTACTGTAGTGTTTTTAATGAAATTACACACTTATTACAGACTTGATCAAGGGCAGTAGCATTTTAGTGATCTGTGTTGAGATGAATAGGTGTCTGAATGCTGTGGTACCATTTGGATGATGTCTGCATAAGACTGACATGATGATAACAGATAACACAATCTGCTCATATTAGGGAAAAGCTAATTGATTAGGACATAATAATGTTGAATTATACATATACATACAAAACCTGAACGGATCTGGTGGATTGTAATGGATTTTTATCGACATGATGTATTCTTTATTTAGATTGAGAGACTGCAGTTTGTCAGAGATCAGCTGTGCTTCTCTGGTCTCAGCTCTGAAGTCCAACCCCTGCCATCTGAGAAAGCTGGATCTGTCTAGAAACAAGCTACAGGATTCAGGAGTGAAGCTGCTGTGTGAATTTCTGGAGAGTCCACACTGTAGACTGAAGACTCTGGGGTCAGACATCATTCTTCACTTCTGTGCTAAGATTATTATGATGGTAAAAGTTGTGGTGACATTAATCTGCAGACATAAGGATGATGTTATGTTGACTCATGCTGAGTATCTTACCATTGATGTCTATTTTCTTCTTAGTGGTTTAGTCTATTGACTGTCAGAGCTACAGATTTAAAACCTTAATATAACAAGAAAATGCTCCTCTGGGTAATTCACTGTTAAGTCACTTTGTCTTTATTGAAGTAGAAGCATGTTGTCATTAATATTAATAAGAGCTCTTTTTCACTGTTTGTATTTGACAGTTTTTAACCTGCATCCCGTTGGGTTCAGGTGTTTGGAGTTTCCATTTTCTAAACTTCTACATTCTAAACCTTCTTCAGCTCTGAACAGATTATTAAACATTGAATGATTACAAGCGGGAACATTGTCTTCTGAAGTGTCATTTTTTCTTCATTCAGATTGAATTCCTGCAGTTTGTCAGAAATTAGCCATGCTTCTCTGGTCTCAGCTCTGAAGTCCAACCCCTCCCATTTGAGAGAGCTGGAACTGAGCTACAACAATGTGAAGGATTCAGGAGTGAAGCTGCTGTGTGATTTTCTGGAGAGTCCACACTGTAGACTGGAGACTCTGAGGTCAGACACCATTTTTTTTTGACTTCTGTGTTGAGATTAATATAATGTGACAGTTATGGTGACACTAATCTGTAAACATAAGGATGATGGTTATGAGGTAAAATCCCCCTCAGATTTTGACATTCAAATGTTTTCAAATATTTAAATACTATTTAAATGTTTAATTTTAAACCATAGTTAACCCTTTAAAAACATGCATCAAACATTCAGATCTTTGTTTTAATCAATTTTGATAACGTTAAAACAGCTGTGACCTCATAGAGTTTATGCAGATCCATACTGAGCATCTTTTTGGTCTTCATATATAACAGTAGAAAAGCTCCACTGGCTAATTCACTGTTAATTCACTATGTCTCTCGTGAAGTAGAAGCATGTTGTCATTACATTCTAAACCTTCTTACGCTCTGAACAGATTGTGAAACATGATTATTACAAGCAGGAACATTGTCTTCTGAAGTGACATAATTTACTCTTCATTCAGATTTACTGACCCCAGTTTGTCAGGGATCGGCTTTGCTTCTCTGGCCTCAGCTCTGAAGTCCAACCCCTCCCATCTGAGAGAGCTAGAACTGATGCACAACATGCTGCAGGATTCAGGAGTGAAGTTGCTGTGTGGTTTTCTGGAGAGTCCACAATGTAGACTGGAGACTCTGAGGTCATACATCTTTTTTTTGGCATTTTCTGCCTTTATTTTTATATTCTAAACCTTCATAATCTTTCTTAATCTGTTCTTCTCTGACCAGATTATGGAATGTTGAATGATTTCAAGCAGGAACATTTTTTTCTAATGCTAAATCATTTATTCTTCATTCAGTTTGTGGTACTGCAGTTTGTCAGAGATCAGCTGTGCTTTTCTGGCCTCAGCTCTGAAGTCCAACCCCTCCCATCTGAGAGAGCTGGATTTGGGCTACAACAAGCTGCAGAATTCAGGAGTTAAGCCGCTGTGTGATTTTCTGGAGAGTCCACACTGTAGACTAGAGACTCTGAGGTCAGACGCCGTTTATGTTACTTCTGTGCTCAGATTAAACTGTATGATGTGGATGTTGTGATGACATTATACTGCAAACATAGGGATGGTGTTTAAGAGGTAAAATCCCCTTCAGATTTAGACATTCAAATGTTGTTTTCAAATGTTTAAATAATATTTAATGATTTTAATGTTTGACAGCATGTTTTAAACCATAACACGTTTAAAACATGCTGTCAAACATTAAAATCTTAGTTTTAATGTCAAAAGTTTTAATGAGGTTTGACCTCATAGATTTTATCCTGATCCATACTGAGCACCTTGTTGAGCTTCATATTTAAAACATATTTAATATAACATTAAGAATCCAACACTGGCTGCTTCACCCTTACCTTCTTAAACATTTGATCTTCACCTTAAATTTAACCTTAATGTAAATATAAATTTTAAAAAGACATTCATGTTTTTTTCTAAACCTTAATGATGATATGTGATGTTTATACTAACTGAAAAATTAAAACTGAAGATGACATGATTTTTACGGCTTCGTCATTCCATAAAATAGAAATATTGTAGATGTCTGGAGAATAAATATGTTCACATTTCTCTAAAATCCATCCTGTCATATTTGGTGTCTTTTAAAACTTTTGGATCTTGAGTAGAATCTGAAGTAAATGTCAGTGTTTTTAACTTGCATTTGGCTGCACAACATGAGTTTGTATAGATGGAGTCACTGGTGTAGCTGCAGAGTTGAAGAGGTGAAGTCACCACATCTTTATTGAAGTAGCAGCATGATGTCGTTAATATTAATGAGAGCTCTTTTTCACTGTTTGTATTTGACAGTTTTTAACCTGCATCCTGTTGGGTTCAGGTGTTTCAAGTTTCCATTTTCTAAACTTCTCCATTCTAAACCCTCTTCAGCCCTGAACACATTATGGAATATTGAATGATTTCAAGCAGGAACTTCGATTTCTAAAGTGACATCATTTATTCTTTATTCAGTTTGTGGTCCTGCAGTTTGTCAGAGATCAGCTGTGCTTTTCTGGCCTCAGCTCTGAAGTCCAACCCCTCCCATCTGAGAGAGCTGGATTTGGGCTGCAACAAGCTGCAGGATTCAGGAGTGAAGCTGCTGTGTGATTTTCTGGAGAGTCCACACTGTAGACTGGAGAGTCTGAGGTTAGACACCATTTTTTTACTTCCGTGCTGAGATTAATATGATGTGAAAATTGTGGTGACACTAATCTGCAGACATAAGGATGATATTCTGCTGATCCACACTGAGTATCTTAAAGGTAAAGTCTGTTTGGTTCTTTAGTGGTTTAGTGCATTGACTGTGTCAGAGCTGCACATTTAAATCTTAAATACAACAAGATAAAAACGACACTGGACAATTCACTGTAAACCTCTAAAATATTGATTATAGTAACAAACATAATATCCAGTATTTGCTCGTTCCAACACATTTATGAAGCTATGCAGTGTTTATACTGACTGAAATATTCAAACATAAGATGCCATGATATTTTTTATGGCTTCACGATTCCATGAAACTGAAATATCCTATTTTCCCTAAATCAATTTTGACATATTTGGATGTTGAGTAAATAGAGGTCAGTGTTTTTTACTTGTGTTTGGCTGCATGACATGAGTTTGTATAGATGGAGTCACTGGTGGAGCTGCAGAGATTAAGGGGTGAAGTCACTGTCTTTATTGAAGTAGCAGCATGTTGTCATTAATATTAATGAGAGCTCCTTTTCAATGTTTGTATTAGACAGTTTTTATCCTGCATCCTGTTGGGTTCAGGTGTTTGGAGTTTCCATTTTCTAAACTCCTTCATTCTAAACCTCTGAACAGATTATGAAACATTGAATGATTTCAAGCAGGAACTTTGTCTTCTAAAGTGACATCATTTATTCTTTATTCAGATTGAGTCGCTGCACGTTGTCAAAGATCAGCTGTTCTTCTCTGGCCTCAGCTCTGAAGTCCAACCCCTCACATCTGAGAAAGCTGGATCTGAATGACAATGAGCTGTGGGATTCAGATGTGAAGGAACTGTGTGATCTTCAGGAGAGTCCACACTTTAGACTGGATACTCTGAGGTCAGTAGAGAGTTGAAGTCAGTCCATGCTGGTTTCAGGAGTATTGTATTAAACACAGTTACTATCAAAGCAAATATCCAGTATTTCCTGGTGAACCTCCAATTTAAATGTATCACAAAAGTGTATCTGCAGTAATGATTTGTTCATGACTCTCAGCAGTTTATTTCCTCTGTGTAGTTCAGTGAAATCTGCAGAGGAAACAGATTTGATACCAAAAGTCTCTGCAGGTCTGTGAACTTGAACTGTGAGCTCAGTGTGTTCACTCCAATACATTAACATGAGAGCTGAAAAGAAGCTGGCCACGCTGCACAGCTGTTCCACTTCTGGTCTGAACAGGACTGAAGTCCCTGCTGCTCTTTATACTGGATGTGCTGCATCACTGACTGACAGCTGATTGAGTCTCACTAAACATTGATTTATGACTTCTGTTGTTTCTTCTTTTCTCATCAGCTGGTGGTGGTGATCTCTGTAAGAGTGTGAGTGAACATCCAGGGGTGTGTGTTGAGGGAGGATCAGCTGTATCCTGATGATCCAGAGAGGTTGAAGCAACAGCAGCAGCTTGTGTGTAGAGAGGCTCTGACTGGGCCATGTTACTGGGAGGTAGAGTGGAGAGGAGAGCTTCATCCAGTAGTAACTGTATGTTACTGTTGTAGCTGCTGGAGGTGGAGCTAGTTGGAACTACTTTATATTCCGTTAGCTAGTTTAGTCCAGTGGTTCCCAACCTGGGGTCAGGACCCTCCAATAGAGGGGCCTGACCCTGATAAATCTGAGGAGTCGTGAGATGATTAATGAGAGAGGAAAGAAGGAAAAAAAAAGTTCTGATACACAAATCTGTTTTCAGTTTTGGGGCTTTTTCTCTAATCTTTGGTTTTTGGTGAAATATTTGGTCATTTGAACATTTATTGAAATGAAACCATATGAGAAGTTTAGAGGAGAAAATCACTATTTGGTGGAGCTGTTAACAACTCATAGACATCTGAAATGTGACCCTGACTAGAAAGTGCTTTTTGTAAAGTGTCAAAAGCCCAAATGGTTGGAAACCACTGGTTTCATTTTTAACAATGTGTTGTATTTTAAAAGCTTGTTATATTATCCATTGTGTCAAATCTTCATCTGAAAAGTAACTAAAGCTGTCAAATAAATGTAGTGGAGTAGAAAGTACAATATTTCCCTCTGAAATGTAGTGGAATGGAAGTATCATTTAGCATAAAATGGAAATACTCAAGTACAAGTTTTAGGTACTTGTACTTTGCTTAAGTACAGTACTTGAGTAAATGTACTTAGTTACTTTCCAGCACTGCTGGCTGAACTCCTGTAAAGATTACAGGCACTGCAGTATTTTGGTGTTGCAGTACCACCATGTGTAATGATTCAGTATTGCAGCTACGTTCCAGACATTATTTCTTTATACCTTTCAGCAAAGAATGCAGCAATCAGCCTGCAGGTCAAGTGTCATTCATATTAGTGCTCAGTTTCGGGTCACCTTTGTTTTTTTTGATGAATTCTGTAATTATTGCTATTATTGCTATTATTAACACATGCCTCCTGACATCCACAGCCTATCTCACCTGTTTCCTATGTAACACAAGTTGTCAGATATTAAGAGAGATATAATTCTGGCCTGGGGGTGGTAAATAAAGCTTATTTGTTCTCCTGTTCTCTCTGTATTTTCAGTGTATTTCTTTTCACTATTCAGGTGTTCTGAATGTACACCAGCTGCTAGATGCACCCAGGACTAAACTTTCTCTCCACAGCTTGTTCAATCTCAGCTCTCGGTGTAATCATTTGCATTATTACACTAATTTTATTAATGAGTCTGCTGTCTATGAGTTTGTCATCTTGTATTATTGCAGAAGAGATTACAGCCCTGGAAGATGTTCCTTTTCATATGGACTGTCAGTGTTTCAACCAGCATCATTGTTTCATCATTGCAAAGCTTGTTTAATTTTTTTTAAAGCAAAACTGTTGTTAGTTGTTTTTTCTGTGGTGCTTTCAGGAGTTGTAGTACCTTGTGGCTTTTGAGTTTTGACACTCGGCTGAGGACCAGCAGTCTTTTTATTTGATGAAGCGACCAAATTCTTATGTTCCTTTTTAACTTTAGGTAGTTAAAGGTAAATTTAACTTTTGACTGTTCTGAAAAGATGCAATCCTGAATGCCCTATTTTTGATTTTATCACACTAGCATGTGAATGCACCACAGAAATGACTCTCTTGTACACACTTTTAGTTCAGTCTTTCTTCAGCTGTATAGTGTCATTGAAAGAGAAAATTCATCACGTATAGACACTTTATTTTTATTTTCAGCATCTTTTAACAGAGCATTAAAATATTCCCATCATTACTTCCTACAGTTCAGCGATGTTTGATTTCAAAACAAAGATTTAACATTGGTAACTGTTATTCAATAATTCATTCTTTATCATACAAAATAAACACATTAGATTTATTATCCACCTCATTTCATATGTACAGTCTTCATACAGACATACTGTTGAGACTTCTTACAGCCACAGCCTCTGACCCCGCCCACAACAAGTGAAAGCAAAACCAGACGTCACCTAAGCCACTCACAGCGATGACATGTACATTTCTCCTGGTTTTAATCACATTCTGATTATGTTCATAAAGACTAACTTTGATCTCCATGTTGATACAGTATGATTCTAACATTTTCCATGTTTCTGGTCACCTGTGCAGGTACATCTCTGACGACATGTACACAAGAAGCCAGAATGAGCTTACATGCAGCAGGTCAGTGATCACATTTCTTTTGAACTGCGGCTGACTGATAATAAGTATGAGAAGGTATGAGTATTAGAACCATTAGGGAATGAGGAAAAATCAGGGGAAAAAGTCCTAGCATTTCATAATTTAAGTTGTAAAATTATGAGATTGCACACTTCGCTCCTTATGTTTAGATAAGGATGGAAATATTGTTCTTTATTCAATAACTGTGTTTTTATCTGACTTTTTAATGAACCAAAGTCCATGGACCTTCTCAGGCCAAATGTCACAACTCTACAAAAGAGGCGAGACCACGGACGAGTCAAGTGGCCACGGTTAGTTCAGACATGTCTGTAACAGACAGGATAGAGATAAAGTTTAGAAGATTTTAGGGAAAACTGACTTAGGTGTATTTGTGAATTTTACGGATATGGACAAAACCAAGATACGATGTCAGTACCCACGCTGCTGCACTGGTGAATTTTTTTTCTGGAAGCGGTGTGCTAAAAATGAATGGTTTCAACTTCTGATTTCAAGTGCTGTAGTGAAGCCAATTTGTCTTTGAATATGGAAAATAAACTCCAGGAACATGCTTCATTTATGTCAGAAAGACAGATGTAAGAAATGCTGAAAAAAAGATTGTATTAAGTTACAGAAGCAAGTGGAACAGAGGAGTAGATAGGGAGTGACATCAAGGCTTCTGCTCTCTTTTCATACAATTAGAATAACTAACATAAGTTTAGTCTCTAAATGGTACAACATTTTCTTGTAATATGACTGTTTTCTCAAAATATCGTGACATAATTTTCCTTGTCCTTTATTTTATCTCTCAACTTTGGCCTCAATACTTAAAACCAAACGACATGGTCCCCCTATGTTTTTTAATGCTTTTGAGTCAGTTTATTTTTCTTAGTCAAGTATAAATTCCAAAGGCAGTTGGTCAAATAACCCAAACCTCCTACTGTCTATACATTTCTAATGTACATATAATGATTTTTATCAATTGAATTTCTGATATTAGCCTGGTAAAAACAATTTGTCTGAACGCTGTCTGTCTGGACTAACCAGATTGTGTTGTGCTGATGTTTCACTTAGTGACTTTCTTTAGTGAGAGAGCTCAAAATCAACTATTTGGACCTATAGAAGACTTTAGATTTAATCTTTCTGGATACAAGGAATCATGTGAAATTCATGTGCAATGGTGTTTACATGCTGTGTCCTGTTCCTCTGCCATGTGGCATACTCATGTTTCAGGAACCAGGATACTAGTGTGCATGTGAACATACACAAGTCCATGATGATTTGTCCGTCATGTTGGTTTGTGACCCCGTCAGGTCGTCTCCTGTCCTTCCTGTGTGTCCAAACTGACAGAGAGAGAGAGACTCAGTCCATCGTCTGCTGGCATCCAGGATAGTTTCCAGAGTTTTTTGGTCGCAGTGGTTCACACAGTGGAAGGCTTCATTAGCGCCTGCTCCCCAAACAGCTGCTTGAAGTAAACCACGTGCTCCTCACAGTGCTCTCCTGGTGACACACACACAGAAACATGGAAAGTTCTGGTTAACAAATACACTAAAAGTTAGTCACAATCAATCAGGAGTTCAAAAGTTAGTGTGTGTAAGTGTGGAAAAATCCCAGATGTAAAGGATCAGTCGACCTGAACACATTTTCCTACTTATATCTACTGATATCTATCCATTCAAATAGTTTCTATTTCATCTGTCCCAGTACAATTTAAAATATTAACAACATCTCTGTCTAGAAACATGTCCTGATTCTATCCTGTCAATTATTTTCTCAGTTAATTGATTAGTCGTTGGGTTTTTAAAATGTGAAAAATGACGATCACTGTTTTCCAAAACCCAAGATGACATCCTTAAATGCCTTGTTTTGTCTTGACAAGCAGTCTGCAACCCAAATATATTCATCTTTATATGATAAATATATTCAATTTATTATCATAGAACACTAAAGAAACCAGAAAATATTCACATTTAAGAAGCTGCACCCTGAGAGTTTTAAACTGTCTGCATTTTTACAAACTTAGTCAGAATTTTAAGATGCAAAGTCACAATTTTGAGAAACTTTTTGTAATTATGAGGTAAGTCAGAATTTAAAAAAAACTATATATATTAATAATTTAAAAAAAAAACACTTGGCTTGCAGAGTTTTCTTTTCCCAACTGGCAGAAATGGATACCACAGAGAGTAACTGTGCTGGAATGTAACTAAGTACATTTACTCAAATACTTTTTGAGTTAAGTACAACTTAGAGGTTCTTGTACTATATTTATTTTGGAGCTTTAGTTTTTTAGATTTAGCTTTTCAGATGAAAACTAAAAAAATATGATGCATTGTTATAGATTGAACTAGTCCACAATTTATTAAGCTGTTAAAATGAACTCCACCTTGCCTGCGTTAAATTACACATACATTTGAATGCAGGAGTTATAATGGAGTATTCTTATACTGTGCTATTGCTGCTTTTGTTTAAGTAAAAGATCTCAACACTGCCTCCACCACTGGATAACTGATAAAATATTTTTTTGCAATTAGGGCGAACTGAGGTTTTACAAAAACCACCTTCTCCAAAAGGGTCTCATACGGTGATTTCAACTTTTTTATTTTGTCATATAATTTATATAAAAAGATGATAAATGATAAGATTGATAACAGATAACAGAGTGCCTGCAAGTTTTATTAATTTAAGACATTTTTAATACCAATCAATGAAAAAAGACCTATTTCCTAATTGCTAAAGTTATCTGTTTACATATGAGAAGACAGCCTACATTGCCGGTTTCATTTCTTGCCAAAAGGAACAGCGAAGCAAGACAAGACAACTTCACTTTGGTTAACATAACTGTTAACTGTGTGTGTGTGTGTGTGTTCTCACCGGGGTTGAAGCCGGGACTTCCTCTCAGTCGTTGGTTCCTCTGCTGAAAGGACCTGAACACCGTATAGAATAACATCTGGTCTCCAGTCTGCCGTGCCGCGTCCAGAAACTTCCTGGCCGATACATTGTCATGTCCACCTGCCCCGAGTGAAACCATGTCAGGGTTACTTCACCTCAAAGGATAAGCTCAGATTTTTCTAAGTCTATCTTAAAGACGCAGTGAAATATAATATACATTTTTCCAGTTCTAATCCTGTGTCCCAGGGTTAATTGTTCATTTGTCTCTTGTTATATGCCAAATATATGTCAGTATGTTGTGAGTATGTGTTTTTACATCAAAATCCCTGTCTTTTCTCTCCCTGGTTTCAAATGTTTGATGACTCATCTTGACCTGAGGGGTGTAAACAAAAATATGTCCAATGAAATGTGACTCTGGGCAACTAGCTAACCGCTCTCATCATATAAAAATACTTGTGGGTTGTAGTTGCTACAGAGCGGCATCATAAAAGGAAGTGTAGGATATATAATTAAGCAAAAACTTAGAAACTCTAATTCATTCATCTCTCCTTCATCCTCCTGATCTAACAACAGGTGAGGGAGGTGTGTGTGTGGACACCAACAGTCCTTTACAGCTCTGAATTCTCAACACCACGTGCACATTTTAGTGGTCCAATCAAATGCAATGGATTTAATTTAAATCCCTCTTGTAACTGTACACCGTTCACATATTCTGTTTCACTGGGGAATACATCAGAGTACAGAAGCTAAAGACGCTCTAACTTCCAGTTCACTGACTTTAATGTAATACTGACATGCAGACAAAATAGATTCCGCCTTCTCATCAATGTAGGCTCAAAAGTTGAGAGTAAAAGTTCATTTTTGACCCTAGAAACATTTCCTTTGGAAGATTATGTGATACAGTGGAATGCTCCAGAAGAGCTACTAAATGGGCCTTATGACAAAATTGTTTTCTCAGCTGCTGGTTCCAAAGTCAAGGATGACCTTTCAATCTGAACTTTAAAGCCAACATGCATGAGAAGAAAACAGGAAAATGAAAATGAACAATGCAGTGATATTGTTTTATAAATAAATAAAAATAAAATACTGTTAAAGAAATCACAAATAATCATATATAATAAGTTTTAATTGGAGTAAAAATGTTTAAATGTTTTATCCTGAGATTAGATCCTATCAACGTACCAACACTCCGGATGAATCTGAGCGCGCCCAGAACCTGCTGCTTGGACAACAACACCTCAACTATCTCGTCATTGGCCGTGGAAAGACGCTGAAATAAACAAACAAAAACTTTTAAATGACAGAAATGTTTCTTGCTGTGAAGAAATCTGTTTAAGCGTGTGTTTGTGATACCTTCAACATGTCCAGTGACAGCTGGTGTGCAGGAGGGTATGTGCTCTCCAGTGACAGAAGTAAACAGGCCTGAAAACAAGAAAAATAAAGACTATTTTATAAATGGAATGAACTGGAATAAGAAAAACTGAAAACACAAACCAAATTGCCCCTGTGGGATAACGATCACAAGAAGACTAAATGAAAAATGATAAAATAACTAAACTAAATTTACAGATTTGGACTGCAAATGATGATCAGTGATAAACATGGGAATTTTGGTCTAATTGTAGGTGAATTACTGACTAGTTTCAGGCCCAGTGTAGACAAGTTTGGTACTAAATTGTACGTGCTAGACTATTTCTTGGTTACTTTTGTTACCTCTGGACAAAGCCAGGCTAGCTGTTTCCCTCTGTTTCCAGTCTTTATGCTAAGCAAAGCTAACCAGCTGCTGTAGCTTCATATTTATATCATATTAAGACATGGGTGGTATCAATCTTCTCGTCTAACTCTACGGCAGAAGGCAAATAAGTGTATCCAAAAATGTCCAACTCTAACTTAAAATATAAAATGCCAAAACTATTTGCGGGTTCTATGACAGTTAACTGAATATCTTTGGATTTTGGACTGTTGGTCTGACAAAACAAGCAGTCAAATGTGTCAGCTTGGACTTTGAGAAATAGTGATGGTCATTTATCACCATTTTCTGACATTTTAGAGACAAAACAATTAATTGACTAACTGATAAAATTATCATTACCTATAGTCCTACTTGGTACTAATTTAGCATTGAGTTAAGAACTGAGTTGAGCCATGTTTAGGACTAGTTTCAGATGAGTTTAGGAGTAGTTTTAACTCACCAGTGGTTTGGAGTCACTGAGGACGTGGTACTGCAGGAACTGATGCAGCATGTAGAACAGGTTGTGCTGCACCAATGTCTTTATCACCAACTCATAGAGGTAATGCTGAGAGACACAAACAGTAGAAATATTATTTAAAAAAACACCCTCAGAGTCAAATGTGGAGCAGATAAAAGTATAAGGTGTATGCTGAGGGTTACCCTTGAGTCATTAAGATCTAAAGGGAGCAGGAATGTGATCAGGAAGTTCATATGTTCAGTTCAGCTAAGTTCAGCTACAGTTTGCTTTACAGTTTACATTAGAGATGAGCAATCAGAAAAGATTTTTAAAGCATAGAAGGTGAGGCATCACTCTGCTTGGTTTTACCTGGACAGTGATCTGGAACTGGTTCAGAGAGCGGATGTACTCCATCAGCACTGCAATGATGAACTTATGGGAGACACCCTGCAGAAGATTAACACACAAACAGAGCAGTCATTTCATTTTTAATATTTGTTACATATCTCAAGTTGAATTTGATAAATAAGTAATTGTTTCCTGTCACAAGAGGACATTTTGATGATTTTTTTTGTTTTTAAAGATTATTTTTCATCCAAGAGACATCGCTATGTACACAGGAGTCAAAACCTGAACCTGTGGGGAAAAACTAATACATTTTTCACCTTCAAGAAAAATGCAGAAACTTTCCTGGTTAAAAATATCATGTGTGTACTGAATTGTTAACTCTGCGATGTCTTTCAGTCCTGACTGGATTGTTTCATCCAGCAAGTATATATCTAAAGTTTTCAATATAATGAAGGACAGCAGTAAATTAGTCCATACTGTAAACTTGCAAACACCATCATGAACCCAAAATACTAGGTGACTTAATATTTAACAACTTTAGATTGCTCCTAGGAATGCATATATCTATATATGCATATATCACTCTAACAACTTTTCAGTCAGTCTGCACTTTCAAATACACCTCCAGATTTAATTAAGACACACTAAACACAAATCTTTTTAACAAGCAACCTTTAACTTCTTCGTAGTGTTAACCGGAGATAAAGAAAACGGCTTTAAAGTAATAAAACAGATAACAGGATGTGTTTGTTTTTACCTTCTTCTCTGTGAAAGAAGACAGGACGTGTGTGTACATGTCCGATTGGTCGATGACAGCCTGAGTTCTGACCGGACGCTTCTGGGCTGCACTGCCTCGACCTGGACCAGACTCCATTGCCTACAAACATAACCACAAACATCTGAAATGAACATACATCAAAACACACATATAAGTGAGGAGAAGTGAAAGTGCAGAGCCTTGTTCAGAAGCATTTAACAGAACAAGTAAAATGTTTTTGTTTGTTTATTAATTAACCAACCGCTCCTCTGTTAGAGATGACATCACTCACCACAGTGTACGTCTGTTCCGCCTCCAGGTATTCTTTATACACCTGGTTGAGTTTGTCAAAGACAGTCGCCACAACTGGAAGACTGCCCTTCTCTCCGCCCTCCAGAACTGACAGAAACACAAGTTTAGCTTTAGCTTGATGGCAACACTTTGTTATTTTAATGTAGGTGTACCACATTTGGTTTTGTTTCTCTAACTGGTGGAAAATGCCTCTGGGAACACTCAATCACTGTATTTTTAGACATAGCAATGTCTGTCAGTCCACTACTTTAGCCCAGACTGAAATATCTCGCCAACTATTTGATGATTGTCATGGTCAAAATGTAATTTTATCCAATACTGTGGTTTATGACCGAATACCTGCAAAACAAAGGACATTCCCATTAGCCTCAGTGGTACTTTGTGTTTATCGACATGTTAGCATGCTGATGTTAACATTTAGCTCAGGTACAGCCTCATAGAACTGCTAGCATGGCTGTAGAGTCTTAGTGTTGTTTTTTTAACAAATTGGTTTTGATTTTTTGTCTTGCACTTGTACACAGTGGTGTAAAAAACTTTATAAGATATTTTTGTCATGAAACCCCTTCTGATTGCAGAGCACCTTAAAAACTTACAAGCCACAAAGCGTGTTGCATTACTGTGACAATGTCTTAAACTGCATACTAAACATTTTTAATATGGTGATTTTAATATTTCTTGCATATTTTGTTCTGCATATTTGAAAATGTAATATAAAACAAAAAAATGTAAATATTACCACAATTTAATTAGGTGAAATGATATTGAAAATGCACAATACATTTTGAATGACATAAAAGATTTTGTGGCACCCTGCCACTGCTGCAGCTGTGTTATTCTCAAGCTGGTTTATATATCAATTCTACATTTACAAAGCTTATACATTTTCAGTTTTCCTTGACATTGTCAGAAAGGTGATAATTCAACTTTATGTTTATTATTGAGGTCGTAGTGGGGGATGGTGGTGTACTGGGGTGCATTATATTGAATGGTGTTCCTAATATTTATTTTTCTAATTTATATTATTTATTTATTTTTCAAATAAAAAATATGACTAATCTGAGGGGCCTAACACACACAGACAGGCAGACATACGTACTCTGTGAGCAGACAGACAGGATGACCATCTTGCAGTCTCTTCGCCTTAACAGGAAGTCCATCAGTTTGCCTTTGTCCTGCAGCAGGTTGACGGCTGGAGGCAACTTCACCTGCAGGTACCACAGGTAACCTGAGACAGACCGACAGACAGATGGACTGATAATCAATATACCTTTATTCATACTGCTTTAGTTTTTACTTTTTGGACACCAGCCAGGCAGTTTCACTTCCTTCACACACTCCTCTACAACAATTACCTTTAGATTTTATTTAGACTATTAGTCCGAAAAAACAAGCGATGGGAAATTATGAGCATGTTTCATATTTTATAGAGAAAGTAATTAACTGAATAATTGAGAAAATAATTAGCAGATAAATAATAATGAAAAAAATTGTTAGTTGCAGCCCTTTTTGTGTTTTCATACCTTCACTGGCGCTGATGATGATGTCAGGCTGGAAGACGCTCCAAGAGGAAGAGTCTGGAGTGATGGTCAAGGTCAGCGTGAGAAAATTAAAAAAACTGCATCATGAATGATTTTAATTAACAATTAACTTGACACAGTAAATGTCACAAAACACTTCTTTTTAGACGTAAAGGATACAGAGCTGACACGGCACTGGAGGCTGAGAGGGAACGACTGCTGGACCTGAAGAGAGGAAACAAAAAAATTCACGCTAACACTCAGGAGAGAGATGTGAAAAGCTGCAGACACTGGAAGCTATGAAGATGTATGTGTGTGTACCTGACAGTGGTATCCTGTAGGGGTGTATGGAGCGGGCAGGTAAGACAGGCTGGTGTGTGACGGCACAGTCTGGCTCCTTCAGCTTGATGTCAAAGATCAGAGACGTCTGACACACACACACACACACACACACACACACAGTATAAATAACATCCTCACACAGACACAGTGTTTACCTACATTAATTAAATACAGATCACCTTCAACACACACACACACAAACCTGGGAGCTCTGGTGATGAACCACCACCAGGTTGTCCACAATGTTGAGAGCAAACTTCCCCGTGGTGTTCAGCTTCAACACATGACTCTTCTTACACGCACCCTCCCTGAACACACAACACACACAAAAGGAAAAAATACCAAATTAACGGCAGTGTTGGAGAGTTCTTCCATTTCAAAAAAATAAAATAAAACATGCTGAGATGCTGTTTAATTTGAAAATTTCTTCTGGACTATTGTGCTGTTTCATTTTCTCTTTTTTAACTGAGCTGTTCCACAGTCTTAACTCAGAGCTCAAATTTCCTTTAGTGCCCTCTTATGTAACCCATGTCAAGAGCTGTGAATAATAAACAAATTAAGGTTTAAAAGTGATGTCTTGGTTTGAGACTGAGGGGCTGAGGTTCTGGTTTTGTTCTTGGAAAGAGACGCGTCACAGTGAAGTTTAATACCACAACTTGTCCTGGAGTTTACTGTGAAATTAAACAGTTAAACACGACCAGCATACAGAATAATTTTATATTTCTGAGAGAAATTATTTATTATTTTGACTTTTATCATAGCAACATTTGAAATTTTGCCAAATATCAAAGTGTTTAATTAAGCTAAAGTTCTATAAAATAAAGCCACAATATAGACACTTGAGCGTGTGTTTTGTGGCTATCACAATAAGATTTTTTGAGTTTTAGACCTGGGGAGGGAGGACGTTTTCGCCGAGCCTTAGTTTCTGATGCACCTTAAAAAAGGTCAGTTTGAGGGTTCATTAACTGGTAAGAACTGGTTTTGAGCGACCATAAATCAAGCTTTAGGGTTAGGCATTTAGTCGTGATGGTTATGGTTAGGGTGAGGGCCTAGAATGCATTACATTGATGAATGTTCTCACTAAGATACTGTAGCTATACAAACGTGTGTGTGTGTGTGTGTGTGTGTGTGTGTGTGTGTGTGTGTGTGTACCTTGGTAAGTGGTACAGCACCACCTCTGCACTGGGACTGTTGGCTGTTCTCGAGTGATGCTTCAGATACATCACATACAGCTGACCGTAACTACAAACACAGAGAGAGACATTTAGACCATTTAGTGATATTCAGTCAACATTCAGGCTATCAGAGCAAAGACAAATTACATTTAGTTTGTGCCACGAAACAATAACTGCCACAGAAACCAACTTACATGGTTGCCATAGCGATATCTCTCTCCGACAGGCTGAGTTTGGCAGGTTTAGGGACGACTGGCAACTCGATCTCAAACTTAGACATCTTGGACATGCTCCCGTTCTGAAACAACAAATAAAAATGAAATGATAAATATGCAGCAAAATTAAACTATAAATATTAAAATTATAAATTAAAAAAATATATTTTTTATTTTAAAAAAAACAGGATCAAAGGGGAAACATGTGATTCTAACTGCAGCTTGTGGATAGATCTGTGTTTAGTTCTACTTCAAATATCAATTGCTGATGTTTAAAGTCAAATTTGAAAGTCAGATTTTTTGTTTTGGTTGGATAAAAACCAGGTGTTGTCTATCTGACTTTGCAGATTATAACATACAAACCTAATCTTAGGTGTGTTTGTGTCCAATACCAAACTAGAATAGAAATAAAAAAAACATTGTGCTCAACCAAAAACAAAGAGCAGGGACTGAGGTGTGAGTAACCAAAGTCAAAGTTCAAAGCACAAAAAAGGATTTACAGACCCAAATCAGATCTTTTATCTAGTTGTCTTCATCAAACTTAAGCAACGGAGGGGAAAAACGCACACAGAGAAAACAAAATAATAAACCAAATAACAGGAACAATATCTGAGTTGGGTGTGCAAACCCTTTTTTTCTGTGCTTTGTGATATCAAACCATGAAGCATCCATACACTTAAACATAGAAAAATCAAAATATTACATTGTGTGTCTTCTCACCCTGAAGGCGAAGGGCTGCAGAATGTTTCCCTGCACGGTGGTGGACAGCAGGATGACAGCGGTCTCTGGACAGTACTGGTACCAGTTCACATTAATGCTCTGACTCTTCAACAGCTTCAGACTACGCTTGTCAGGAAACACCTAACCACATACATACACACACACACAACACAAGAGTAACAGGGATATTTACAGTCGCCTGGCGCAAATTACCATCAGGGGTGTCACTGCAAATTCAGTTTAGTTTTTGAATTCACTAAGACTTCAGACATTAAAGAGCTGCAGTTCATCTGATGCGGGGTTGTTTTAAAGCATGTTTGAATACTGGTTCAAGAAAAGACACTTTTGGGTCCACCCCCACTGCAGCTTAATGCTGTGTGATAGCTTCACACAGCCAGTGGGCCGAGCGCTGTTTCGTCAGGGACTTCCCCTGAGAATCCTCCCTGTAATACACAAATAGCTGCTGTGTCTATCTGAGGCCTGCTGTGCATGCCACATAATGTGACAACATTTGCACTGGACAGAGGCAGTGTGATATCTCCTCTCCCTCATTCCTGTGAGGAGGAGGGAAAAAACCTTCAAGAGAATCCTGATCTAAAAGATCTGGTTGTGATTTTAGGGCAAGAATGTGGGATTCGGCTGCAGAGTGGCTGCGCTTCTGTCTTCTCTAATGATGAGAAAAGACAGGGAGACTGAGAGCGCACATAAACCACTTACTCTTTTTGCTGAAGTCAAGGCTAAGAGAAGTGCTGTTTTTAAAGAGAGTAACTTGAGAGAGATTGGCGTTAGTGGCGTGAAAGGGGGTCCGCCCAGAGCGCGTAACACCAGGGGTAAATCCCACTGCGGTGCCAAGGAGCACATGACAGGCTGCTGTCTTCTGATTCCTGTTAGATAACACTTAACCAGCGGATGTGCGATCTCTCTCCATAGCCTTCATGACAGGACGAAATGGCTGCAGCATATGTTTTAACCCTAGATAGAGCCAGATTTTTAACCAGTGACTGCCAATCAGAGTCATGGGTATACAATTTAGGACGAGGGGAGAACATTTCTCTTCGTTTGATAACATTAAAAATAAAGTGAGGCTTTGTTGTGGCTTCCAGACTGATTTTAAAAAAGATGAGAGAAAAAGAGAGAGCGAGAGAGAGAGCAGCGGTGGTCAAGCAAGGAGAAGGAGCGGCAGTAGAGACAACAAAGCAGTGAATGAGAGAAATAAAACGTTATTTTTTGAGCGGTTAAGTTCTAAAGTACAAAGAAATAACCATCAAACACTCAACAGTTGATTTTCTGTGGAAACAGACGCTCTCCTTTTCATTCATCCATTACAGTTCAGCTCCATATCTGTAATGGACAGGTTGATGACAGAGTGAACACACGCACACAAACAAACGCCGTTATGTTTCTTTCTCTCACTGTTCTATCTTAACGAGTAGATATCTACAGATCTCTCTAGCATTGTCTCAGTTCTTGACACAAGAGTTTATTATCAAGGTCATCCATACTCACTAAAATGTTGTAATAAATTCTCTTCTCTTCTCCCTATGTATTCCTTACTCTCTGGCTTTACACGAAATATGGAGAAACTTATATTTGTACACCATTCATTTACTGATCCAATATGTGCCTAATTTTATATTTTGCATATTTGTGTAATATATCAACATTACATATTCAAAACTAAAGGAAAACAACCAAATCTAATGGGAACTTAACTGTTGTACGTATTATGCATACAATACAACATTTTTGGCTGCCAGGCCAGTGAAAATATACAAAGGGCCAGTAAAACTCTACTGGCCAAGTGGACCAGTGGCAAAAAATGTTACATTGAACACTGTCTTGGGTCTGATAAAGTTGATCCACCTTTACCATATATCAATCAAGGGAGCTTGGGGCATTAGCCACTCAGGAGTTATGGCTTTTTTACATGCAGCCAGCAGAATTGTCATAAGGGTTCTATCTTCAGAGTTGATCTCTTGAGGGATACTGCATATGTATAGAACATTGAATCTAAAAGGGATAGTGGTTCTGAATACATCCTCTAAAGTCTGGTGGATATTCTTCCAAGCAGCCAGCACAGGGCAATACCAAAATGATAGTGATTCGCATTTACCTGGTAGTATTCTATTCCCTGGTCAGTGATGAAGACGATCTCGTTCCAGTTTGTCCAACAGAAACCCAAAACATTTGCGTTCTTCATCTGCAGAACAAGACAATAAACACAAACACAGACAAAAGTTTTCACAGAGCTGCTATGTATTCACTTTCATTCATATCCTTTATCAGTTGTTACTAAATGAAGTTCTCCTGATCTAAATCTTTAAAATCAATTGGAAAAACAGGAGGAAATCATTTTTAAAATATGGAGAAAGATATCATGAAACAAACCTTGCATTCCTGTGTGAACTCTGTATGTGGATAGTCGGGTATAAAGTTGATGAAATCCTGTAAACACCAAACAAGAAATTGTTAAATAACTTGTCACTTCACGTTTCTTTTTATTTACAGTAAATTCACCTGATGCTACATTTTCATCTGCTGAAGATTTGTCTTTAAAAATAATTGACTACTGTTATTACTGTGCACAGTTTTAGTAAAACCTCTAATCTGACAGCGTTACTCTCTTGTTCTCTGCAGCAGAGCTCACCACAGATTTGGAAGTTCTCTGTACTGCCAAAATCTTGTTTCCAATGGAGAACTTGATGCACTTCACTTCTCCTTTGTCGTCCATCCTGTGGAAAAGACACCGACATTCACCGATCAGGCAGAGAAATAAAGTAAGTAATAAGTTAACGTTAATATAATATTTTAGTGATTTAAAAATCAGTCCTGAGGTTTTAGTTTTTCGGTCAGTGTGATTGTACCATCAGAGATTCTTGAACAAATTGATGTACCTGAAGGCAACAGAGCTCTTATCATCTGGACCTTTGACCACCACACCTGTGGCTCCACCTGAACGCACCGCAAACACCTGCAGCCAGGAAACAGGACGCAACATGCATGAGAAAACAAACTGTAGCATCTACACAGCAACAATGTTTAAAACTGCTTTGTCACAACTTGCACTTTGAATAAAAGCCTCTCTAAAAGTATGTTTGGTTGCTAAAGGTAAATGCATCAATAATAACATCCCATTAATATGACAGATAAAAATATAACACTCTGAAAGGAGCCGTTCTGCATTAATGTCACTTTACTTTTGATACTTCTGCAGCTTGATGAAAGATTTTTACTTTTATATGTAATAGAGTAGATTAACATTGTTGTATTGCAATTTGTACTTAAATAAATGGAAATATAAGATTTCTAGGGATGCAACTTACTTATTATACTGATTATTTTCATTATTCATAAATCTCCCAATTATTTTTTCAATTAATCGATTGGTTTGGTCTATGAAATGTCAAAGAAAAAGTGTAAAAAAGCTGATCACATCTTCGTAGAGCCCAAGGTAACGTCTTCAAATGTCTTTTTTTTCCAAAACCCAAAAAGGTGTTAATTTATTATTATATATGACAAAATTAAGCAGCATATCATCTCATTTGGGAAGCTGGAACCTGAGAATGTGTAGCATTCATAACTAATTTTGCTTGAAAAATAAATGAAACAGTTATTGGATTATCAAAATAGTTTCCAATTATTTTTCTGTTGATTGACTTAGCTCTAAAGATGTCCCACTCCTACTGGAACACTCCGACAGAAAGTCACACCAGTATATTTTTGTTTCTTGTTGCTATATGCTTGATCAAAAAAGGAACATTCGAAGAACAAAAAAAGCAAACATTGACCATTTCCTCTCATCAAGTTGAGCTTAAATACCTTATCATTTAATCCATTTAACATCCTGCTGTCATTGTTTTTCTCTCAACTTTACTATCAAAAACCAACACATTGAAATGTTGTAAAACATTAAAAATATGAAGCAAGTAACAAAAAGTTGGTAACTGTAAAGGCAGGTCCTCGGTCTTGTTCACTAAATTATCTCATCAAATATTGTGAATTTTTTATATTGTTTTACAGTTTTATATTAACTCAAGTACTGTACTTAGGTGCAATTTTGAGGTACTTGTACTTAACTTGAGTATTTCCATGTGATGCTACTTTCTACATTTCAGAGGGAAATATTGTACTTTCTACTCCACTACATTTATTTGACAGCTTTAGTTACTTTTCAGATGAAGATTTGACACAATGGATAATATAACAAGCTTTTAAAATACAACACATTGTTAAAGATGAAACCAGTGGTTTCCAACCTTTTTGTCTTTTGACGTCTTACAAAAAGCAGTGTGTAGTCGGGGTCACATTTCACATGTCTATGAGTTGTTAACAGCTCCACCAAATAGTGATTTTTCCCTCTAAACTTCTCACATGCTTTCATTTCAATAAATGTTCAAATGATCCAATATTTCAGCAAAAATCAAAGATTAGAGAAAAAGTCCAAAAACTGAAAACAGATTTGTGTATCAGAACTTTGTTTTTTCTTCTTTCCTCTCCCATTAATCATCTCACGACCCCTCAGATTTATCTGCTGACCCTTTGGAGGGGCCCGACCCCTAGGTTGGGAACCACTGGACTAAACTAGCTAACTGTATATAAAGTAGTGTAAACTAGCTCCACCTCCAGCAGCTACAACAGTAACATGCTGCTCTAACACTGATGCTTCACTATTAATAATCTAATGATGTCATATATAATAATATATCAGTCAGAAGGACCAAACCACTACTTTTACTGCAATACTTTAACTACATCAAGCTCATAATACTTATGTACTTTTACTACAGTGGGATTTTTCATGCAGGACTTTTACATGTAATGGAGTATTTTTACATTGCTGTACTGGTACTTTTACTACAGTAAAGGATCTGAGTACTTCTTCCACTAGTGTTATTTTATAATGTTTGTTAAAGATAATGTAATTTATCTTGAAGGTTATCGATTATTAATAAAGTTTCCCAGCAGCCAGTAAACAAACCAATTTAATTAAAAGTGCAGATTGTCGTTGACATGCTAGTTTCTAAATGTTCTTTTAACTATCAAACTGTCAGTCAGCTGACTTAGCTTAGTTAGCCACATAAATGCTAAGCAGCTAGCTCACCTGCTTGTTAGCCTCGTCGAAGAAGACGTTGTTGACGCTGGAGGCATGTTCAAACTGCACCGGGTTCTCACACAGCTCCAAATAATGTTCCTCACTCATCCTCACACTGAACGCCGGCAGTTTATCGCTGTTCGAGCCTCAGTTCAGTGTCCTGAAACTGTCACAACAGCAGACCCGGAAGAGAACAAGTCAATTGGCGATGAACAGGCTTCCGGCTCAGACCGTCAGAATAAAAGCAGAGAATATTCCTTTTGTTTTTTTAGCTTGACATGTAGAAAGTCTTGTAAAGTCAACAGAGCTGATCATTTACTTAAGTAAACGTAGCAATACTATACTATAAAAATACTCAGTTACAAGTAAATGTTCTTCATTCATAATTATACTTAGTAAAAGTTAAGCAAAATATACTTTAAAGTCCCACTCCACTCAAAATTGTTTTTCTTCTTGTTCCTTCAGTTGGATGTTTGAGCTTCTCTGTGCTGAGTGATGTATTTGTAGAGTTTGTTTTCATATTCATCTGCTGAAAGTGGAAAGTTTCTCTCAGCGCAATAAAAATCAGATTCTAAAGGGTGAACTTATACACGATTTGTGACATCACAACTAGTTTGGAAGCCAATTGTAGTTCAATATTCAATCTATAGTGGAAAAGTAACAAACACCAAGGGTTGTAGTGAGGTGCTGATCACTGGAAGTAGACTTGAGAGTAGGAAAAACTCTTGCTCCATATGCATTTCTCTTACATTTAGATGACTCCTTTTATTCTGAAAGACGCGAGCCGGAAACCCTCCTTGTTGTTGCTGCTGAAAGTCACGTGACAGCCTGCAATCATATGACTATATGGCTGAAAAAGAGATGATACAGTTCTAATAACCTTGTGCTGCACGAGACAAACATTCATGTGTTAAAGTGGAGATAAACCCGAGTTATTTATATTTTTAGTAAATAAACAGACAACAGAAAGTTTTTCATCTTCACTCTTTAATGTCACCACAATGATGCATTTTTTTCATGATGATAAGTCTCTGAAGCCACACTAAGAGGAACCTGACACATTCGGTCCTGATTTTCATTTTTATATTCATTAAAATAAAAACACAATAATCTTCCACATGTTCAAACTTTCCCACGCCAGAGTTGTGTTACAATCTGAGAGCAAACATCAAAAACTGTTAATGATGTGAGGATGACTTTAGTTCACTTTCATTTTTTTTGTCTTTTTACATGTCAGTTTCAAGTGTTAACAAAACACTTAACACACCACACCAAACTGCTGTGACCTTTGAACCCTTCCACCCTCTATATTTGACCCTTAAACTGCAACAGAGCGGAGTATAAAGTGACAAAAATACAGAATTAAACTGAAGTTTCCTTTGTTTTCAGGCGTTTGTTTCCTAATTTTAGCCACGATGGTGAAAAAAATGAGGCTCATTGTGTAACGTGCATAAATCTGAAATATAAAAACATATATGCATCGTTTCCTATTAGGTGGTAGGTCATTTTCATGTACTCTTAAGAGTCTTAGAGCACACAGCAAATGAAGACAGAAAGTGAGCAGAAAAGAGAAATAAAGAACTTAAAAAAAAGCCAAGAAATACAGGAAATGAGCATGCATCAGTTTTGGAAAATATCAGCCTTAGAAAGCAACATCTGCTGATATTTAACCAATTTTTGCAATTAGGTATTTTGAGATATTTTTTATCATGTTGCTAAAAAAAAACTGTCAAAAAAATCTCATGCTAGTTTATTTGAACCCCTTTAATCCTGCAATCTCCTATGTTTCTCCTTATGATGCTTCAGTTATTTTCACATATCTCTAGAACTGCAACAAATAATAGATTGATCAATCAACACAAAAATGAGCAGCCACTGTTTTGATAATCAAAATTAAAAAATTATTTCAGACTTTTTTTTTAAAGCAAAAATGTTTCCCCAGTTCCAGCCAGTAATTTGTGAGGATTTGCTGCTTCTATTAATCTCATGTGACATGTGATGTGATTTTCACTGTTTTCAGATGTTTTATAGACCAATTGAGTAACAGATGAATTCAGAAAATAATTTGCAGGTTAATCCATGATGGAAATAATAGATTGCAGCTCTGAAGCTCACATTATCACATACTTTATATATTCTCTTTCTACTTGTTTCAATGCCTTGCTGAAGCTGCAGAAATACACAGACAATGAAACACACTATGTGCATTCTGTCTCAGCAACATCACATACAAAATTGGAAAACTTGTTGTTTCTTGCACCATTTAATCCACATTCCCCCCTAAAATTCAGCCCAACATACGTTTGTGGTATCTCTGGAAACTTCTCTGCTAGAATTCAAAATAAATTAGAGCATGAACAAAGCTCAGCTGCATCACTTGTGTTTGTAATGATGGACCCACTAGTGATTCTAGCAGGAAACAAGAGGTCCTTTTTTTATCTTTTACCTGTATTAACAAGTATTTTTTTTTACTAGAAAAACACATCCTGGAATCAATATATGTATCAGCCAATACAACCAGGAAGATATGAGAGCTGGTAACATCTTCAGAAAATCATGTTGGAGCCTCTTTAGTGCTCAGACAGCCAGGACGCTCCGACTTCAACGTCTAACATGATGAACCTCCTGCAGCCAGGAGGAGGCGCTCCGTCCTGCCTGTATAAAGCAAGCAGTCGGTGGGTCAGTGGGTGGTGAGGAGGGTTGGAAGGGGGGAGGCTCCGGGTCCTCCTCCGTTCATCTTCTCCTTACAGCATTTTCAACACGGCGAGATCGTGAAGAGAGAGCGAGCCAGGTGAGCGTTAGTCATCAGCGTCGGGTTTTAAAGGAGGACCGCCGTCCTCGGAGGCCACAGGGAACGTTTTCTTCCCTCGCCTCTGCACGTGATCCTCGTTCCTCTTCTCCAACGCCACAATCTGTCAGAGAGCAGAGAGAGAGAGCTCATTTACCTGGTGGTGTCTGTACTTTCCTCTCCTCTGACCGAGAAGTGCTGCAGCCTTTCATCAAGTTCAAAGATGAACTGATCTACTTACAAGTATTGTGTGTGTATCCAAAGCCTGATATATCTTATTCCTCCATGGTTGTTTAAAAACTATTAAAAACACGTCAGTGAGTCACACCGCTGCACTGGGTCACATGTTCCTTCATCATGAAGAGTTTGGTCACATTAGTTTGATTAGAAACGGCTCCAAAGACTAATAACAGCATCATGTTTTCAGTCTCCGGAGAGTAGTTCTGTGTAAGGCAGACTCCACTGAGCATGTGCAGGAACATGGTTCTTTTACAGCTTCACTAGCTTGTTGTGCTACATATCACATCCTCTCGCCTTTGTGCTGAAGTTCATTGAGATATTTACAATGTATATCAGGCTTTAGATACACACACAATACTTGTTAGTAGATCAGTTCATTGTTGGTTTGGATCCAAACATGAGATTTGTTGACAGTAAAAAAAAATATAGAAAATCGCCAGACTTATCCTCTAAATGCTGTGAGCGTAACACAGAACGTGACTCAGATGAACATATTAACATTTTGATCAACACAGACATCCTCCCGGCTGGATTGTGGTGGTTGGACAGCGAGAGGACAATGTCGGGAGAGATTTTAGTGAACAAATCAAACTGAATTTGTTACCTCAGCCATAAACTCAGCTTCGTCTTCTGTACCAACTGGGATGTTCAGTCCGCTCACAGCGTTGAAAAGGTCGTACACACTCATCGCCTCGCTCACGCCTCTCTTCTGGAAGAACTGTGGTGTACACACACACACACACACACACGTTAATATTTCTTTTATAACCGTCAATATCCAGATTTTTTATCTGTGTACTGTAGCAGCCACACACACTAAAATGTCCAAGTCAGCTGTCTTATACAAACACTACATGACTTTATTTTATTCATTTATTTTTATAAGAGTTGCATGTGTGAAACCAGCCGTTACCGTGGAAACGTTCCTGCAGTCTCTGAAGAGGAACTCCAGGCCGTGAGGATGAGTGGGCTCGATGGACTGACTGACATCTATCAACCACACCTACAACACACACACACATATTACAACAGCACTGTGGAGGGTGAAAGAGACTCACTAAATTAACTGTATGAAGGAAGAAAGAGAAAAGACTAAAGAGGGAAGGAATTAATTAATGAAGATAAAAGTGAGTTATTGTAGGAGAAAAGATTGAAGAAAAAAAGGATAAAAAAGATGGAAGGAAAGAAGTAGAGCTGTAAGGAGTAAAATAATGAAACGCAGGGTGAAATAAGAACAAAGAAGTCAAGTTCAAAGGACGGAAACAAAAAGTATAGAAGGAAGAAGTCAAAGGAGAAGAAAGAAGAAAAGAGTTAATGAGGGAAACATGGACTGAAAATAAAGAAAGGCAGACTGTCGTACCTTCCCTTCGTGCCACAGCATGTTGTATTCACTGAGATCAGCATGAACCAGATTACACTCCTGATACAGCTGCTGCATCACCTGCACACACACATAAAGACACAGTGATGAGTGGAGTAAATATGGGCCAGCTGTGGTTCAGGAGGTGGAACAGGTCGTCCACCAATCAGAAGGTCGGTGGTTTGACTCCCAACTCCTTCTGTCTGCATGTTGAAGTGTCCTAAGTTAAGCTAAAGTGCTATATAACTGCAGCCATTGACTAAATCGTATACTTGCTGTATAGTACAGAAAGTACAAATCATTTTTATGTGCTAAAAGGATGTTAATTAAATGTTCAGTAGTTGAATTATTCACTTAAATGCACAATATGTAATTTCAGCCACTAGGGGTCTCTCAATCAAAACCCGTGTGATGATGGTGTGAAGTAGCAAGGGATCATGGGAGTTGTTGTCTTCGCTGTTAAATAACCAGCTTCACCGGGATAGGATTACTCCAGTGTTCATCATTCAGGATGTTTTTACCCACAGAGGTCTCCTCCTCTCCAGAACAAACGGACCAGGAGATTAAAATCGTTAAAAATACTAAAAAAAAAAATCAATATTTCTCCAACGATGTTTGGCGACCACCGTACTTCCTGGAGGGGCTGTTAGCCGAGCTGCTGCTAACGTTTGCCCAGTTTATTTCTCTGATAACTTAAGATCCAGACGTCCAATGACTAAAATCCTTCTTCCGGCTAAAAGATATAGTTAAAAACGGCCTAAATTTATCATGAAAATGTGGCTTAAAACTGAATAAAAGTCAATTTATAACAGTTTGTGTGGAACAACCACAACGCCGATGTATTATCTTGTATGTGTGTAAGTTACTCTTTGGTAGACGCCATTGTAGCGGACAAATGAAACGGTCCATTACTTTGATTAAATTACAGATTTCTCTGGGTTTGAAAATTGTTGGAAACATCTGGGATAATGTAAGAACACAACTCAACAACATATATAACATAGGTCTAGTTGTTTTTAGACATTTTAATGTGGAATAATTACATATTATAGCTTTAAAACTGACAGTTACAATATTGATAAATTATCTTTTGTGTAATTTATCAAGAAAACTCTTATTTGTTGCTACTTTATTCAGACCAAACCTTTACATTTTTTTATTTTTCATTTGGAAAAAAGCAGAAACAAATATGACATCTGAGAAAATGTGATGTAAATTTCTCATTATTTTTGATATTTTAAGAGACTGAACACCTTACTAATTAACAGACTAAATCTCATTGTGATCAATAATGAAATGATTAGTCATTTGCAGTTGTACTTGCTGTATGTAAACATTAACATACTGGATGTGTACTTACATGTAGGACCTGATAGTAGGCGTTCTTCATGTCCTCTGAGCTCAACATGACGTCTTTGAGTTTGGGAGCAGGAACGTGGTCTTTACCGATGAATGACATCACCAGGATGTGTTTCTTCAACAGCACCACCTCCGGACAGGGAATCTCTGCTTTCTTCATCCTGAACACACACACACGCGGGATAATGTTACTACAATAACGCAAAATATTAGCAGCAATTAATCTTCTATTCAGAGTTAGCAGTCTATCAATGACCGTTAACTCAGAACTTTCACATCCTGGTGATACCTGGTACAGATTCAGATGGCTCGCTGCTTTATTAGTCCCTTTACTGTGTTCCATATTTATTATTAATGACATCTTTACAGACATATAATCATATTATAACATATGTTTATAACACATCTGTCAGCAGGTGTCCTGACTCCTTGCAAGAAACAAACCGGTTGTTTTCCTTTTCCACTGCAGCACAACTGGACTGTTTCAGTAATAGTTTTGGCCAATGAGCCATTGTTGGATGTTTCAATTTATCAAAATAAAAGGACCAAATATTATTTTCTACCTTTCTTTTTCTACTGATATACAGAAATCGTACCAAACCGTGAATTTTACAAGATGCGGAGGAAGCGTCAGGGTGACACAGTCCGTCGAGGGAAGCACAGTCAGGTGGCGGAAGAGAAGGCGACATATCGGCTTCTCATACTCGGCAGAATTTGCTGATGCCAATATTTCATTTTAGAGCTATTATCGGCCGATACTGATGACGTGCCGATAATACTGTGCACCCCTAAATATTAGTAGTGGTACTATGGTTTTAGTAGCAGCAGTAGTAGTAGTACTAGGAGTATTATGAGTGATGTTATGAGTAGTGTCAGTTACCTGGTCAGGTTGTGCATCTCCTTCTCGGCCCACAGCCTAATGACCTTTCGTGGGTTCAGCTTGCTGAAGCGATCTTTGAAGCGATAGTCGTCTTTGATGTAGCGGTCTCTGTTTTTGAACTCATTGAGCGTCGTCTTAAACACCTTCAACACCACCTCGTCTGGGACCGGCTGCTCCCCCTCCTCCATCCTGACACACACACACACACACAATATTTAGATATAGATCAGGCAGACATCTTAATCTGCGTTAAGACAGCAAAAAAGGCTGTTTGTCAAGACGTGTGAGAATTTCTTTTCCTCCTTTCCTCCGTCTTTTCACTCACCTCCCTCCGTCAGCGTGGAAAACAACTGACTCTTTCCCGGTGCTGATGCAGCCATTGATGTTTTCCAGCACGCCGGCGTTCACCATCTTATACATCAGCAGACGAGTACGAGGGTCAACTGCTTGTTCCTGAGGAGAAAAGAAGGAGAGTTTGTGTTTGAGTGTTACCTTGCGAGGAAGATGTGTGGTGTATTTTCATTAAATGTCATTGGTGTGCTTTAAGACAATATTAAGCTATGCAGATTGATTTTATAAATTTTATAAGCAATAAGTGCTAGTGTGTTAGAATCCTATTGATGATGTATTTGTAATCTCATGAATCATATTTAATCACGATATACGTATGGACGCACGGTAAAAGAATCCTAATCATACACTGGAGAAATTTGAGTGTGTTTGTATTACATGTCACTTTGCTTGGGTCTGCATATAAGTCTTCACCTTTTTTAAAAAATACACTCTGGAGGAGATCAAGAAATAAGGGTGTAAAGTGGCAAGAATAAGGCCAGGAGACAACTTGGCAATAATGGTGTAAAATGATCCCCAATACTTATATAAAAAAATTGGACATAACCAGATAGAATTGAATATGCCGGTACATATCCACAACAGCTCAAAACCTGTCTTGAAGAGTTTTGACCAACAACAAGTGACGAAGATAAAATATAATAGTGTAATTGGCCAAAATAAGGAGGATGGATGATAGGTGTGACCTATGCCAACCCAAGGGTATAAAAACTACGCCCTGAAGGAAAAAAACTTCAGAGCGACCTGGTTCATCTTGTATGCGCTAATATGCTCTCCTTTATTGCCGGCATTAAAGAACACTTTGTTGCTTGGACCTCTGACTCCTGATTTTCATCTTCAAAAAGCAGTTTTTGATCTGGTGTTTTCTTCAACTGTCTTCCATCGATTTGACACAACAGATGGATTCACGATATTACGCGAAAATCCATCTCGACAGGCTTCAAGTTATGTGCTTGTGGCCGGACCACAGTGGTTTGGTCCAATCAGTGTCCTTTGTGAAACTACTGGCAGCTACGAGCGCAGTTTTAAGCGTGACGAGAGCGAGAAGTGACTATTTGTTCGAAAACAATGGCAGCTCCTCAAGAGGTTAGCGTAGATGCTGCTATAGCATCAGTTATATCAGAACTGGAGGGTATTTCTTCACTAAAAGAAGAGCAAAAAACAGTACTGAAGGTTTTTCTCAGTGGAAAAGATGTTTTCACTCTTCTCCCAATTGGTGCTCTCCTACTAAGTCATATGGTTTGTTGATCTAATTGGTTGTTAGCCCATGATAGACGGTGATAGACAAATGGTTCATCCAAGTATTTTTTGAAAGTGCCTGCACTGTTCCAAACAGTTTCCAAGGACGACTTACCATTTGGCGTGTCAAGTTAGTTTGAGTAGAAACAAAGATCTTTGTATATGTAATTATTCCTAATTTGCACGTTTACACAGTGTGTGTTTATATGTCTATATCTCTATACGTACGGCGGTGGAGTGCTCCTTCTTCTCGTGCAGCCTGGCGCTACGTCTCTGCTCGCTGTAGCAGTGCTGCTTCAGAGAGTTAAACACCTGATTGGACAATTTCAGGTCCATCCCCAAACCATCTCCCACATGGACCTCTGGTGCAAACTG
Organism: Thunnus thynnus; assembly: GCF_963924715.1. Classification (NCBI taxonomy): domain Eukaryota; kingdom Metazoa; phylum Chordata; class Actinopteri; order Scombriformes; family Scombridae; genus Thunnus; species Thunnus thynnus. Next base: position 2,369,633 of record NC_089537.1, on the reverse strand, counting down.
GAAAAGAAGAGAAGCAGCTATGTGACACTATACATGGAGGTTATGTGGTCACTATTTTCTTGAGTGGCAAACAGTCAACTGTCAGCATGACTCTGCTAAAATAATCAAGAGCTGTTCGACTGAGATTAAGAAAGAATTCACAATATTTTACACGCTGCTGAAGGCAAAATATAAGAGAAACAACATTAAGTTATCATTTTAAATGGCTGTGTAATGTTAGCTAACCAAACACTTTTTTTATCTGAATGAATCATATAATAAAATCTAAAAATCTTTGTGATTTTGATCTGGCTAATAGATCGGATATCTACATGTCTTCAGGCTGTGTTTAGTCTAGCATTACTTCTCTGATGTTGAGCTACATATATACACATAAGCAGGGTATGCAATACGTCTGGAAAATACATTTCTAGCCACATTTCAATTTACACGGACCGCTGACTGTCTGGTGTGTCATCGGGGTCGTTGTTAATTCTGAAGAGTTTTTTAAAGACCTTTTTAATATCACATATATTGTATTTTATTACCTTTTTCACAGTCTTTGGTTTTCTGTCGAAGTATGATGGAAAACCAGTAGGGACAAAACAGCCAATAATTGCACATTTCTCCTCAAGACATTAAATTTGACAAACAAAATGAAGGATCTGAGGGAACCATGATACCACAGACACTCAATACGTGTCTTTAAAAACATAAACTTGTCTTACGTTGTCCATGCGTGCTGTGTTCTTGCGGCCGCAGGTCACTTCATCGTGTTTGGTGGTGATGTTTTTGCCTTTCCCGGTGAAGCCTTTCCTGGGCGTGATCTGGGGCTTGTCTGAGTGATCAAACACAAACACACACCGTGTTAGAGCTGGTGTAGTAATCACCTCATGGACGATAACTGTAACAGGTAAAGTCTGTTTGGGCCAGATTTGATCCAAAGTGAGGTACCAATGACTCAAAGAGATTTAGCACAACAATACAGTCAGGTTGTGGTAGAAAGATGTGAAATTATTCTTCCTCTTGTAACAATATCACCTCAACAAAACAAGATTGATACAAGTGTGTTTTCCGGAACTATGTGGACTGTGTGTTTCTCTGTCAGCTGCCTTAAGACGCCTTTAGGCAGCAACGATGGTGTAACTTTATTGCATGTGTCATTGTACGAGATGAGTCTAATAAAATCTTTGTTGCGTCAGACTGCACGTTTCTCTCACGATTGTCAACTTTTGTCTCAGACAGCCCAAAATGACAGCCTGTAAAGGGGCCTTTATGTTACCTTCAACTCTAAAAAGCTCAGTTTCAAGGGTTTTGACGGAGGACCAAAACAGAGAGAAAAAGATGTGTTTATGAATTTTGCCAGCTTAATGTGGACACTGTCTTAGAGCTGCTGTGTAGTACAGTAAGGTGTTTCTGTTATTTTATCCACCCTCTGTAGGTATGTTACCAGCTTTGTAGGGGTCATCTCTTGTGTCCTGCCAGTCCACCTCGTCCTCTGAGCTGTCGCTGTCTTCATAAGGATGGACCATGCGGTAGTTCTCAAAGGAGATGGACACTGGAAACAAAAATGAAAACACAGACTGTCACTGACTTTATCAGGTCTTTAAAATTATAATTACACTTTACACAAGGCTCTAATCAGGTTGTTATAGAAGCAAAGTTGAGCAGAAAGGAAATATAACTTACAGTGATTCCTTTCAACCCACTTTTAAGTTTTCAGATTTTTGTGGTTCTACCTTTGCTGTCTCCGTTGAACTTCTTCTCCTCACGGCGGAGCTGGTTATCAAACTCGCGGTCAAACTGCATCTGCAGCATCTGAGCAAGCATCAGATCACTGGTCGTATCAGGACCTTCATCTGGCAACAAGAGATCTGCTCCGGGACTGAGAGAGAGAGAGAGAGAGAGAGAGAGAGAGAGAGAAGAGGAAAGAGAAGAGATATTAAAACAAAATGAAGACGAGTTGGGAAAGACAAAAGGATGTCTTGATGAAAAATCTATCAACCTAAAGGCAGAGTGGATTTACCTAAAAAAAACAATGTATAGACTCAAAAATAATCCCTCTCAATCATCACTTATGACCAACTAGAAGTGTGTGGTGGTGTCTGTATCTGCAAACCCTGCTGTCTGCTTGTATTGACCTCAATAATAAACATAAAGTAGAATTATCACCTTTCTGACAATGTCAGCAAAAACT